>NC_057798.1:630708101-630921089 GCF_018294505.1 Triticum aestivum
CGCTCCATCGGGTTCAGTTAACAGCCATCGATTGATCGCTCGGGTTCAGTAACGCGTAGCCTACAGTGCAATCGCTCGGGTTCAGTTAGAGCCTAACGCCTTGCACACACGCGCGTACCTGTACGAGAGAAACGCGCATCGCTCCGCCCCCGACCTCCCACCGTAACCGGCAACTCCCCAAAATTTTCCTCCCCCTCGCTTCTACCATGGTTTTTTCCGTCATGGACGGCCCAAAGAATGTCATGCAGCTGCGTCTCCGGCCCGCCCAGGATGAAAAGCCCATTTTCTGTCATGATTTTTTGTCATAGAAGTAGGAGCCCACCACATCTATGATGATACCGGGTCTTGTCACAATTATCGTCATAGAAGTGTCATATGTATGACAAAAAAATTTCGTTCGGCCCAAAATGTCACGGATGTGTCTTTTTTTGTAGTGGGTGGATGAACAGTAGCCCGTGGAGGGGTGGTTGAACAGTGGCCGGTGGAGTAGCACGCGGTGGAGGCTGGATGAACAGGAGCCCGTGGGTGAACAGAAGCCCGTGGAGGCTGGAGGAGGTCGACGGTGGATGAACAGTAGCCCGTGGAGGCTGGAGGAGGTCGATGGTGGAGATGAACAGTATCCCGTGGAGTCCTATTTTGTGGTACGCCACACCCCTCCTAATGAACAGGACCCCTGTTTCGACCGTAGCGCTCCAACACAAGTCCGTTTCGTCCGTTTTGCCTTACACCACACCCCTCCCAATCAACAGGACCCCCGTTTCGATCGTAGGAGGTCTGTTTCCTCCGTTTTGAGGTACGCCAGACCCCTCTCGATGAACAGGATCCCGTTTCGAACGTGGGTGATCGAACACAAGGCCGTTTCCCCTGTTCTGCAGTACGCTAGGCCTCGTTTCCATTGCCTATTCTGTCCAAGCCGGTTGGCTCCCACGCGTTCCGTTTCCTCCCAATGAACACGACGCATTCCGTTGCCTCCCCATGAACACGACGATGACGCAATTTCTCCGTTCTGACCCAGCCATGTACACGAGCCCTGGCCGTACGTATGCACGACTAGGCGTTCGAGACCCCGCCCGTATGTACACATACGTGGCCGTATTTTCTTTCTTGCACACTCGCCGTTGTACGTGCGTGCCTCTCCTACAACACGTGCGCGCCTCTACTACGACATGTGCGCGCCTCTACATCAACCAGTATGTACGTACACGTTCGCGACCAGAATGACAACGCTATGTACGCTTCGACCAGGTGGGTCCCGACTGTCGGGCACTTCCTTGTGTGCGAAGATGTAGATGGTGGGTCCCAGCAGTCAGGGGGGCAAATCATTTTTTTCTGACGCACTTCCTTGCGTGTGAAGATGTAGCTGGTGGGTCCCAGTAGTCAGGGGGGAAACATTTTTTTGCAAAATACATTTGCCCGTCCGGTGGGTCCCAGCTGTCAGGTGGAGGAATCATTATTTTCCACGTAATAAGGAGGCACTTCCTTGCTGTGAACGTGGACCCAGCTGTCAGCCTCTCCGCATACAGTCCACGTCCGATGGAAGTCGTTCCTTGACCACATTGACCACGCCGCGCCGAGAGCACCACGGCGAGGCCTAGGAAGGGGATGATGTGGAGCCGGGGAAGTCGCGGTAGTGGAAGCCCGCGCGAAGAGGAGTATGAGGGTTCACTGGTTCGGCTGCGGTGTGATGCTGCCGTCGCCGCAGAATAACAGGGTTGTGGGTGAGTAGAGGGATGGCCTGGCCAACGGTGGGAGTAGTAGGGGGCGGTGAGGCCTCCGCGACATCACAGCCAGCCACGAGAGGTAGGAGCATGCGGCACGACCGACACTGGTTTGGGCGGCTGGAGCAAGAAGACCAGAGGTTGAAGAAGCACTACGGCCGTTGGATGAACATCGTACGGTAACAGGAGCTAGAATCGTTCATATTGACTAAGTAGACAAAGCCCTCCGTCCCCGTCAACATGGTAGGCCTACAAATCAGCCTCCCACTATGCTGGGTTCCAGCTGGCAGGGGGAGTATTCATTTTTTTTGTGTAATAAGGAGGCACTTTCTTGCGTGCGAAGATAGCTGGTGGGTCCGACCTGTCAGCGGGGGAACGTCTTTTTCGCGAAATGTAGAGGCCCTTCCGGTGGGTCCCAGATGTCAGGTGGAGGAATCATTATTTTGCGTGTAATAAGGAGGCATTTCCTGACGTGCGGCCATGGACCCAGCTGTCAGCCTCTCCACGCACAGTCTACTTCCGATGGTGTTGTTCGTTGACGACGTTGACCACGCCACGCCGAGCGCATCCAAGGTGGTGGACGACGGCGAGGCCCAGACAACAACGAGCCGGAGATGGGAAGACGCGGGAGTAGAGTCGCAGACGGAGAGGTATACGAGGGTTAACTGGTTCTAGTGCAGTGTGGTTCGGCAGTCGACGGAGAAGAACATGAGGTGTGGAGGGGTGGAGGGATGGCCTGGCCAACGGTGGAGTAGCGCTTCATAGCGAAGCATGCTAAGCAGGGCTGCTAGCAGCAGGAGGCGGGATGTGGTCCCGGCGGCGCTGGAGGAAGAAGACGAGAGATTGAAGATGGATGTCGGTCGTTGGATGTAAATCCAATGGCTAACATGTCAGAATCATTTGTTGACTAAATTGACAATGACTTGCATTGGCTTCGACCTATTGGCCCACATTTCAGCCTCAAAAAATGTGGCACGTATTCAACACATTTTTTCAGAATTTACAGTCTTTTTTTACGCAGTAGAATTTACAGTCAATTTAATCTTTTTTTTTTGAATTACAGTCCATTAGCTGGGCTGGGTGAACAAATAATGTAGCGTCCACGCGGCCCATTTATTTTATTTCCTAAAAAATTACAGGCCATTTGCACTTTATCGAAATACACGATTTTGCTGGGCTGATTCTAATTATAATGTTGGGTTGGGCCAGTAATGTTATCAAAAAATAAAAGGGGCTGAGAATTTTGTTATAAATATATTTACATAATAAGTGATATTATTACATTCGTCCTTAAATCTTACCAAGCTTTTGTACACAATCACTAGGATTTTTGTGCCAAAACAATCCAGGATTTTATTGTTAAGAAATTATTTTTATAAGTTAATAAGATGTGGGATATTGTTTTCTTACATATGTAAGTATCTGTTAAATATATGATGACAATAAAAATAATATATAATAACATATAAAATAATTTAAATATATACAATATAGTTAGAAGGGAAACATAAGTTGGACCTGGCGTTCCTATTCTTATATAGACAAATAGAACATACCTCTACGTTTTCTTAAAAAATACATAAATTGGGCTGCCGATGTTTTAGGAAAAATAAAACCTCGGATGGGAAGGTCCATAGGCCGGTCGATACATGACGACCCTCAAGAAAATATAAACAGGCCTATGGACCTCCCATCCGAGGTCGTGGGTTGCGCATGTTAAAAATGAAAGCCTAGACGGGGCAGCCCAAAACCCAGCTAATACTTGCTTCCCCAGTGATAATAAATGATACCTGCCAGCTCCCCGGCTTCGTTGTGACTCCTATAATAACTACGTTGAAGTACCTAAAAATTGTAACTATGTTGACAAACCCGTGGGCCCCAATGTCAGTATAGCATTAGGAGGAAGTATTTTTTCGATGAGGCACTTGCTTGCGTACGGCCATAGACCTGGTGGGTCCCGACTGTCTGCCTCTCCACGTACAGTCCTCTCCAAATTCCTCTCATTTGTTCAGCATGTTCACAACGGCAGACAGCGGCATCGCAGCGAACGCACAAAGGCGTGGGAGGGGATCCGACCACCTGAGGAAGTGCCTTATTATTAACAAAACTACTGAACTAGCCTAGTGGCCAAGTGACACTACCCGAAAGCGGTTCCGCCCGGGTTCAATTCCACCTGCACAGGGAAAATATCTCCAAATTTTTTGCCTCTGCCTTACATGTGGGTCCCCATTGTCATCTACACACACCACGTCCAACACTTGCCAAAACTACGTCCCTCGTTTTCTCTGTGTTTCGCACACTCGACATTGTGTGGGCATTTTGATTGTGCATCATATGAAGATGTGCTATGCATGAATGTTGATCAGCATGATGTTAACTGGTTGGTAGTTCCATTTTCGACCATGAATAAAACTTCCAACATGACGTTAACCCTGTTTGAAAAGGCCGTGTTAATATAAATGCTCTGCCTCTGAAAGTTGTTGTTTCTTTTCTGAAACTGAACTTGCAGTTTCTTATCTGAAACTGAAACTTGCAGTTTCTACTCTGAGAATCACATTGTCTGCACTTTTATACTCCTACGGAACTACATTTTTGAAGTGCTAAAAATAGATCTCTAGAATTCATAAAATACTTCATATGCTCAATACTGCAAATCTGAAATTCAAAAGACATTCATATCTGAAAGTACTCTCAAAATACACAACACAAAAGACAATTGACAACCTGCAAATACGGACAACCCTGAGCTCCTCCTGAAATTTCACAACCTACCCGACTATTGGGCTGGGGGGCAGTCCCCTCCTATTCCTCGGCGGCAGACAGTCGTCCCGTGAGACGATGTGAACAGCGAGGGAGAGGATGGCCGGGAAGCGTCGTCGGGCCAACTGCTTTTCTCCTCTTGCAGTTGGGTTTAGTCGATGAAGACTCCACCGGCTCGCTCTGGCAAGACACCCTCACAAATGGCACCCTGTAGATGATCGATCCTTCAATATCTGGTGGATGCTCCATCTGGGATCGATACTCCCACCACCGCTCCCTCATAATTGGATTCGGTGAATCTGTTTGCTCCATGGCCCAGAGGAGCAGCTCTATGTACTCCCGCGCGACTCCCTCCGGGAGTACCGCCACCTTTTCGCTTTGTTGCAAATATTTGTCCATGGATGTCGCCATCACCGCTAGTTGGTCCTTGTTGTCAAACCAAGACTGTATCTCCAACATCCTAGCTAGCTTCACAGGGTCGCCGTCTGTGATCCTCATGTACCGGCTGTACGCCTCCATCGATCTACTTATCCACAACACCTTCACTCGCCGGCGGTGGTTTTTGAATGGAAGAGGAAAGGAGCAGCGCTGGTTTTGGATTAGAATGGGAGAGGAGTGACGCTGGTTTTGGACTGGAACAGGAGAGGAGGGGCGGTGGTTTTGAAATGGAAGAGGAGAGGAGCGGCGCTGGATTCAGATTGGAACAGGAGAGGAGCGGCGGTGGTTTAAGAGGAGAAGAGCGGAAGAGCGGCGTCTTGGAAGTATTTTTTTTGTTGTTTTGTGTATTTTGGGTCAAAGTTTGACCACGTATTGTATTTGACAAGCAAAGTGTGAATGCATGTCACCAAAAATTGTATCGTTTGGTTCGTATCTGAATGTACTTTCAAATTATATTATTTTTGCAACATATAACATATATTTTATATGCGAAAATCGTGGTCAATTATGACCCAGAATAAAAGGAAGACTAGTTAATGTGGGGTCCCTTTCTTAATTGAAGGGTAAATTGATTTTGATTTTGATCCAGTCACACGCGCCGACCCTCTCATCCAATCCTAAATCGTTGCCGCACGCTCCTCTCCCTCTTCTCCATTGCAAAACCACCTCCTCTCCTCTCCATCATCTCCATTCCACAACCATCATCTCGCCTCTCCCTCTTCTGATCTTCTCCATTGCAAAACCACCGTCTCGCCTCTCCCTCTTCTGATCCTCTCCATAAATACCCCTGGAGAAATCAGAACTCAAAATTAGAAACGTGATTTTCTCCTCAAGTACTTGCTTTACATAGAAAAAGCCTTACCCGTCGTTATCTTCCTCGCCTCCTGGATCTCCTACAGGGCACCTTGGGTTTCCTCCGGGCATCACGTGTGGCCTGATGAGCCTTGGTGAGTTCGGATTCTTTCTCCGTTAAACTCTGCCCCAAGGTCTCGCATTTTTCATGGCCTCTTGAAGCTCTTGCTCAGCTTCAATAACCCTGGCCTCGTGCTTCTCACGAAGAGCCTGCTCTGCGGCTGCCTTTTTCTCGGCCTCGGCCACAGCCTTCTTAAGAGCCTCGACTTTGGTCATCACCCCTTTAGCAAATCATGAAACATATTTTTCTCATATTAAATATTTGTTCGCACTGAACGCGAGCAAGGTTTTTGCATACATTTTTATCCTCCAACTTCCTTTTCAACTGGAAAAGTTCTTCTTGGGCCTGCTCCAGACTCTGATTTAGTTCGGAGACTTCTGCAGCATGAGAGGCGGCAGTCGCTATAGATGCCTGCTTATAAAAGAAGAGAGAGAGATGCCATAAAATGAGTCTCCTGTGAACATAAATTTGATCCTCTGTCCGGTTCTTTCTTTTACCGAATAGTGTATCAGGGGCTACTATCTATACCATGACACTCTTTGAAACCTCACAATACATACCTCAAAGCCTGATATAAGGCTGATGCAGGCTTCATTCAGTCCACTCTCCGCAGACTGGATCCTCTCAATCACCGCACCCATAAGGGCAGGGTGTTCTTTAACGACGGAGGCGCTCTTTAGCGCCACCAGTAAACTATCCGACACCTCAGGTTAAATAGAGGTTGCCGACAGAGCAGGCGCACCCCCTCTAGCCGAGGGAGGCTGCCTGCCTGATTATGGAGCCGTACCGGTCTCTGGAATTGTGTTTGGCCGGGGGCCGAATTCGAGATAGCTCCCGCCGTCGACGTCCATGGGAGCCTTTTCTCCCGTGTGTCCGGCCCCTGAAGTTTGACCTCCTGGTGTCCGCTTGACGATCTTTCCCCCCCCCCTTCTTGGCCTGGGTCCCTCTGCGACGATACGTCAGTGTCGTTCACGTGTTTTGGGGAAGGGGCCTTCGGGGGCGTCTCGCTGTCCATAGCATCTGAACCTAATAAATGCTCTGATGAGGATCGTTCGGTGCGGGACCTCGCCAGACTGCAAAAAAGTATGGCTCAATGATTAAAATGCCATGCCATAGTGAGTATGGATACGTAGATGTGTTCAGATTTTATACTCACGAGTTCACCAGGGGTTGGGCCCTGGGATCCCACTCCGGGCTGCTATCGGTAGCAGCGGTGGACTCCCCCGAAAGGGGAGTTTTTCCCTTCTTAGGCGACTCAGCCTCCAAGGATGTGGAGGCCTTACTTTTCTTTCTTCCCCTCGCTGGGGATTCGTCTTCCTCCTCTTACCCATCTTCTTCGGAGGAAGAATGGGCATTGGAGTATTCGGATATTGTGTTCGAAGCGCCACGGCGACGGAGGCTGCCTCTGGTCTTTTTGGCCTCCTTCTCGGCCTTCTTCTTCGGCGCCTTGTAAGGCGTCGGGACCAGCATCTTCGTCAGAAGTGGCCGGCTGGTTCTTCTGGTAGTGGGGCCGGACAGTAGATCCGCCCCGCCTTCTTCGTCCAGCCCTAGTTGAATTGTTGAAAACACATTAAGAATTTCCCCTGGGTTATGTGAATAAAACATATGATGACTTACCGAACTTGCAGGGCAGAACAATTGGTACTCGCGGTCCTCGGCTGAGTCCGGCCATGATTTGCCAGACTTGAAAAACACCTTCCAGATGTCTTTGTGCGAGGAGCCAAAGAGCTCTAGCAGGCTCTGATGCTTGGCCGGGTCGAATTCCCATAAATTGCAAGCCTGGTGTTGACAAGGAAGGATCCGGCGAACTAACATCACCTAGACTACATTGACAAGCTTGATATTCTTGTCTTCCATATCCTTGACGCACGTCTGGAGCACTGACAATTCGTCGGGCGAAGACCAGTTCAGGCCCTTCTTGGGCCAGGATGTGAGCTGCAGGGGGGCTCCGGATCGGAATTCGGGAGCTGCGGCCCACTTTGGGTCACGCGGCTCGGTGACGTAGAACCACTGCTGCTGCCACCCTTTGAAGGAATCATTAAAGGTACCTGATGGCCATGTGACATTGGGCATCTTGCTCACCATGGCACCTCCGCACTCGGCGTGCTCGCCGCTCACTACCTTGGGATTCACATTAAAAATCTTCAGCCATAAGCCGAAGTGTGGTGAGATGCAGAGAAAGGCCTCGCACACGATGATGAATGTCGAGATGTTGAGGAAGGAATTTAGGGATAGATCATGAAAATCGATCCTGTAGTAATACATGATGCCGCGAACAAATGGGTGGAGGGGAAACCCTAGCCCGCGGACAAAATGAGGGAGGAATGCAACCCTCTCATGGGGTTCCGGGGTCGGGATGATCTGTCCCGCCGTCGGGAGACGATGGCTGATTTTCTTAGCCAGATACCCGGCCTCCCGAAGCTTTTTGACGTCCTTCTCCCGAATGGTAGAGGCCATCCATTTGCCTCCTGCTCCGGATCTAGACCTTTTCGGAGGGCCTTTGTGGGTGAAGAAGATGAATGCTTGGGTGTTGGAGCACGAGCGAGGGGGAATGGATGAGCAGAGGAAGAAGAAGGCGTGGGTGAACAGGGGGAATCCTTATCTCCTTATGAAAGCAGCAGGGATCCTGCGCCTCCCCACTTGCCCGATAAACTCGCTTATTCCCTAAGAGCCGCGTTGATGGCGCGGTTGGGTTACCCACACCCGTATTGATGAGAATCCCAAGATAAGGGGACACAATCTATGTTTCGACAAGACGTGCCAATAAAATCGCCTCGCAGTATGCACAGTAGTAGGTTGAGAAAAAGGTTTGTGTAATGACCGGGCTGTGGTATGATGTCACGCTACGAAAAGTTGTCAGTAGATTAGATTTGTGGAATATTGTACTCTCTACGGTAGTACCTGGAATTTGTTTTGTAGAGCCGGACACGATCCTTGTGTTCTAAATCTTCTATGGAGTATTCGGAGAAGGAACCCGCCTTGCAATGCCGAAGATAATCTGCATGCCGGACTCATCGTCATTGAAGCCTGGTTCAAGGGCTACTGAGGGAGTCCTGGATTAGGGGGTCCTCGGACAATCGGACTATGTACTTTTGCCAGACTGTTGGACTATGAAGATACAAGATTGAAGACTTCGTCCCGTGTCCGGGTGGGACTCTCCTTTGTGTGAAAGGCAAGCTTGGCAATTCGGATATGTAGATCTCCTTCTCTATAACCGACTCTGTGTAACCCTAGCCCCGTCTGGTGTCTATATAAGCCGGAGGGTTTAGTCCATATAGGACAACAACAAACATAATCATAGGCTAGCTTCTAGGGTTTAGCCTCTATGATCTCGTGGTAGATCAACTCTTGTAATACTCATATCATCAAGATCAATCAAGTAGGAAGTAGGGTATTACCTCCATCGAGAGGGCCCGAACCTGGGTAAACATTGTGTCCCCTGCCTCCTGTTACCATTAGCCTTAGACCCATAGTTCAGGACCCCCTACCCGACATCTGCCGGTTTTGACACCGACAATCACCAAGCCGGCGGTCAACTCCCCCTGCTTATTGAGCTCAGCGGGCATGTCATCGAGGCTCTCCTTTAGCAGCTCCACCAAGACTTGGATGAACTCCTTCTGCTTATTGAGGTGGTTATTGAGCTGATCGGGCATGCCGTCGAGGGATAACGACTCCAGCGCCGCCGGCTCGGCATGTTCGCCTCCGCGGCTAGGGCGCTCCTAGGAGCCATCGCCTGCCCATGAGAGATCTTTCGAGGTCTCTGCGTGGCGGTGAGCCCTCTCTTTTTTTCCGCAGCCTTGGTTGCCGCTCCCTTGTTACGAGTAGTTCTTGACCTAGAGCTCTGCTCATCGGCCATGGCAAGGACGGACGAAGAAGAAGCACTTATGAGGAGGAAAGGTAGAGTAATTTTTGGTTAGGTAGTTCCCCTTTTTATAACCTAAGTACTTGCACTAGTACTAATACCTGCATAGTGGGAACACGTTCAGGTTTGGTACGTACTAGTAGGTGTGAGCAGGCTTTCGAATGGGATGGGAAACAAGGTAAATATTAATTGATGGTTTTGGTTTCAAGGCCCGAAACAGCGCCCGATGAGTTTAGTGGAACATAAATTTCAAGTAGACTACACTGCTCAAATGCGCAAATATTATGTTACTGTCAAAAATTGGCACAAAATACGAAGGAGACCAATGGAAGTACTACTAGCAACCCATGATTTAACTACTCGCATGCGCGCAGTGGAGTAGTATGTCTTTCTTCCACCCTCACGTCCACTCAATTTGCATGCGCTGTATTAATTGACCATCAATGAACTGAACGAGTTTACACACGTCAAATTATCACATGGGGTGGATCTTGGTACAAAATTGCATCCGCCCATGTACCCGCGTGTGCTTGCGAGGGAATGAGTGCGTGTGCGGCGTGCGTGCACATCTTCGCTTCATGCATGTACCGACAGTATGGCTTAGGGAGGACGAGTACATTCTTCTGGAACCAGCAACACGTCACTATGATCAATCCACACAAGGAGGTCACGACAACGCCTCCACATGTGCCACGTGGCTTCATGAATGTAGCGTGCCATTGGAATTCTAATTTACGTGTTTTGCACATACTCGAAGTACTAGTAAGGTACACGTGCATTGCACGCATCAGATTTTGCAACCAAATTATTAATAAATACCACACTATAGCATGTAAGCTCTGAGTCATATATGCCTGATGTAGACCTTCATTTAATTCATATAGTTCATCTCATTCAAAATTAATTAGTTTTATAAAAAAGCTAGGGCCTCTTGGATTCGTAGGATTTCCAAAAGGTGGGAATAGGAAAAACATGGGATTATAGTGGAATGTCGTCTTGAATCCTCTAGGATTGTACGAGTGTTTGATTGTGCATAGAAAAACACAGAATTCTTTCAAAGAGGTTTGACTGGATGGGATGTTTCCTATGAAATCTAGTGTAAATGAATCATATGAAAAAATTCCTATGGTTTACAATCCTACGAATCAAACAACCAAGAAAGGAAAATTTCCTAAGGATTAGAATCCTCCAAAATTCCTTTGAGAATCTTTTGAATCAAAGAAGCCCTTAATCTATTTTATGATTCATGAAATTGTGCATTGTAAAGCATGAAGTAAAAACAAATAATGGCAATTCAACTAGAAAAAAAGTTTGGGAAGTTATGATACGGAAGATTTTAGAACAAAAGAGAACCACTGTTGTTTTGAGGTTTGTGCTTTATGCTTAAGTTCAACCATGGAGTCTGCTACATTATACATGTGGAAAAATCTGGTGGGGGCTAGAAGATGGTGCGAGGGGCCGAGTGGAGGGAGACTATGAAGGAGTGCACAAGTGCGAGATCGATATTTAGAGAGAGGGGGGCGAGAACGTGCACTGTTGAACGCAGTGGCGGAGCCTTGAAAACTAAATGAGCTAGGGGGCCAAGCATTGCTAATCCTTTACGAGGAGGGTCAATTCATGAACTTAAACCATTTTTAGCAGCAATTTTCTAATGATCACATTCATATTAGCCTTGATATATAGTGATGTTAGGGGGGGGGGCTTGCTGCCCCCTGTCCTGGCCATTGTGCGCGCGTGTGAGAGATGAAGCAGAAGGCATGGATGATGAGAGGGGGACCTTGGATATATAATTAATGTGGGTGTATTAGATATATATGTTAATCCTATATAGAGAGGTATAGATTGATCGATGTGGACGTGGGAAAGAGGGTGAGACCTCACTGGATATATCGATTGATCGGTTTGTGTGGAAAACTATGAAAGACCTTGCTATATACACACATACATAGAGGAACATTGATCGTTGCGCATGCACGCGCGAGAGATAAAGAATGCCCGATATGATGGAGAGGGGAATGTGTGCGGGTGTGTGCCTTCATGGGAGACCAACCTGAAGAAAAAGATTGCATGTGTGCGATGGATAATGTCGACTAGTAGTGTGTGTGCATGCATGCATGAGAGAAAGTTAGTGGTACAATTATAAAGAGAAGACGACTGTGTGGGTGTAAAAGACTAGGTGAGGTCATAATCAATGTAAAGTTGAATTCAAATATTTGAATAAGATATCTTGATGTTTGAAACCCATGCATGCATGAATATAACGGAGATCTGCGCGGTGTGGTTTGGAAATGAGCATGTTGTAACGTATACACATTGAACAAGGCCAGACTGATTTGAATTTGAGATACCGATGGCAGACATCATTTGGCCACATCGCATCCGTACATGGACACACTATTCTAATTGGAGATGATGGGTGGCTTTCGCATCACATATCTATATCTATACCCCTATATATATATATATATTATATTTTATATTTTTTTTATTGTGTGCGGGTAACTTTAACTTTGAAAGATGGTCGTTGGATGAGGCAAATCCGATGGTCCAAAGATGGCAAATTTGAGCACCACTGGCCACTGGATATCATCTAGATTCCACCAGATTTCGCCACATGTATATTCTAGAAGACTCCATGGTTGAACTTAAGCATAATGCACAAACATCCAAACACAAGCACTTCTTCTTTGTTCTAGAATCTTCTGTATCAGAATTGCCCAAATGTTTTTCAACATGATTTTCCATTATTTGTTTTTACTTTATGTCTTACAATGCACAATTCCATGAATCTTAAAATAGATTAGCTTTCTTATAAAAACTAGATGATTTTGAATGAAATGGACTATAAGAATTAAACGAACATCTACATCATGCATATATGACTCAAAGCTTACATGCTATAATGTGGTATTTATTCATAAATTTGGTTGCCAAATCTCATGCGTGCAATGCACGTGTACCTTACTCTAGTCTAAATGGTGTTTGTGTGTGTTGAGGTGCAAATTGTCCTTTTTTGGTACATGTTAAGCTTGTTCTCCCGAAATTTCAAGCCACGCCTTGCTATGCCGAAAATTCAAGCTAGCGTCTCTGTCTATCGTGCTGCGAAACTCCCGCCTCTTCAACCCATGCCTTGTTAGCCCGAAATATTTAAGATATATCTTTGTCTTGTTGTGCTCCGACAACTCCCTCCATCTCAACCCGCGCCTTGCTATTCCGAAATTACAACGCGCGCGAAAACTCCCACCTCCTGTGAAATCCCGACACGCGAAATGCTCATGGTACCCCTGAACAGAAAGAACCGCCTCAAATCGGTGGGGGTACTTTCGTAACTTACCCCACATTTCGGACAAGCGCGTCCCTAAGCCATGGTTCCCCGCTGCCATCCCATCCGCCCACCCATTCGTACACCAAGGCCGCGAAAACCCGCGACGAAGCCCCACACCCTGCTCAGTCCGCCACCCAGCCGGAGCCTCTTCCCCGACAACGTTGTCCACAACAACACCTCGACGTCCCTCATCCATCGTACCGGATGAGGATTCATTGTCAATCTCGTCGCCCCGCCGGTTCAGCCACCCCGTCCTCCACCTCCAAGGACTTGCCCCGATGTTCCCCTCGTCTTTCGCGCCACCTCCATTCTCACATCGCGGTCTTCACCTGCACCACCGGAAGAGCATCATCATCACCGTTTCCTTGGATGAAGCTGCGGCCTAATCGGCTCCACCAAAGAGGTTGTACACTAATAGCTGCATTTTCTTCTTGATTCGATCTCACGGTGCTGCCGGCGCTCGGTCCCGAGCCGACACGGCGCGGCTCCATCCACGGCGGCGTCGCCGGCCACTTTCTCCATGGCGTCGCTCCCTCGGCGGCGACGTCCACATCAGTAGGAGCTACTGCTGCTTTAGCTCTCGCTCGCGCTGCTGCTCTACTCTTGCTCTTGGTCCCCTGCCTGGTCTGCTCTTTCTATTGCTCTTGCTATTGCTCTTGCTCGCGCAACTTCTCTCGCTCTTGCTCTTGCTTGCGATGCTGCTCCGATTTAGCTACACTTCTGTCGACTGAATCGACTTTTGGGTCAGTTGATTTTTAGGGGGTGGGGGGGGCGGGGCTCGCCGGGTTGAAGGAAGAACCAGCCGCAGCGGGGAGGGGGGCTCACCGGAGAGGTAGCCCACTATCTATCTTAGGGTTCAGGGTGGGGGCGGTGGTGGGGCGGTGGCGTGGGGATCACCGGAGAAAAAGCTTGGCACGGGGGGGGGGGGGCTTCGAGGATGGCCGGGGCAGCGGCGGACCGGCGGTGGGGAGTGTTTTCGGGGCAGGCGGGGCGGCGCACCATCGGCTGCGGTCAGCGGGGGGCTGCTGTTTGGCCGGTGGTGTCTGGCGACTCGGGGGGTGGAGGTTGAAGATGAACTGCAGGCCCTTGATTTCATATCCAACTGCTGCAAAATTGACTAACCAGAGATGAAAAAGTCAGTCGACCGATGTGTAGCCTCACCTTGCTAGTGCGTTCAGTTTCGACGGCAAAATTCAGTTTCGACAAGAAAATTCAGTTTCGACAGTTAAGTTCAGTTTCGACAGTTAAATTCAGTTTCGACAGTTAAGTTCGGAGATGAGCGGCTGATGTATTTTACATCTAGCACTTTGTGGTTATGTATTTTACGTCATGTATTGGAGATGCTATTAGAATTCCACTCAGGTTAACGTTGTCTCTCTTGTCCTGCTTCAGCCTCGGTGTCGTACAACTCACCGGAGTTGCTCCAACGACGAAACCCTCCATCACAGCGGAGCAGTACCTTGGGCTCCATCTCCAGATGCCTAAGATCTTCTCCCCCTCCTCTGACAGCCAAGTCAGCCGGAGCATCCTCACCGGCTAACCCAATCACGCTGAGATCGACATGGCTTCGCCAGAGAGGTTGTACACTTGTTGCATCTCTTTTTTACTCTACATGTTATATATATTGTCCATTGAGCACACATAGTAACGTGAAATACAATTATTTTATCCTACTATATGACAAGCAGTGAGGTACCAGGCAACTTAGCTATACGTGATGTACTCTCTTGAACGACATCATTATTTATCTCTGCGCATTTGAGCTATGCATTTGTCGATGGGCCTCGAAGTTGAGCTAGTATGGCAGTGGCCTGGGTCCAAAGTAATAGAAGTAGCACAAAAACATTTTTTTAGTGTAGGATTTTCCTTGCTCAAGCCTGCCTACTAGAATCGCCAGTGCTTGAAAGGAAAAGTGAATGAAAAACATAGGAATTGGAAAGTTTCCTATGGTACTACTTTTCATGAATTTGGTGCAAAGGAATGGATCAAAGGAAAACTGTAGGATTTGTTCCTTTAGTGTCTCCTTGAAAGAAAAACCGTATGAATTCTAATTTCCACTTGTACTCCTTTTCATATTCCTATTCATCAAGCACAAGACTAAGAGATAGTAGCGTAATAGTATTGTAACCGTACATTTTCTTGTGGTTTGACTTAATCTCACCATGCTTTTTTGCATCCTATGATCTTCCAATTGTTGTGAATCAAACACCCAGATTGGCAGAAATCCTGTGTTTTTAAATTCTCTATTTTGCACGTGCATTCCTATCCTATTCCTGTCTATTTCCTATCCCTGCATTGTTAGTATCCTCAAATTCAAACAAGCCCTTACTCAATTACTTCTGTTACAAATATGTGTCAAAGAAAACCTTGTGTGGTTTGTCCTGCTCCTGCGGTGTTGTGTTCCACCCCAGCTCAGCTGCTCCAACGATGGAAGGGTACACCACAGCAGGTATCCGCTCTCCAGACTGTCTTTCGCCGCCTCAGATCTTCTTCCCCGCCGCTGGCAGCCACGACAACTGCATTACCATCATCAACTGAGCAGATGACCTTGAGGACTACACGGGTCCACAAGAGAGGTCGCACTCTTCCATGTCTGCTTACGTTATGCATCGCTTAATATGATGACATACTACATTATCATCGTGTTCACCTATTAGACTCCAAGTCAGGTCCAAACTAATGCTGAAACTTGAGTTTTTAAATGGTTGTGGGGTACATATTGGGGAAGCAATCAATACTATATGTCTACTATCTGGTTAATCTCGGGTGTCTACTATGATTTTCATGTTGGGTGCAAACAAACATTAAAGGAGCCATTATCTGTATTTTTTAACTAAAGCTATTATCTGCCTGCTATGATTGGTTTTGGGTCTATCCACAGTTTGCTACCATCACTCTGGATTTGTGCATGCACTCCTTACATAATCTCACTATGTTTTATTCCTATGCATGCCAAGTATTGTACACAATGGAACTGATCATGTAGAGCAAAAGGGACGAGCCTTTCGTAGCAATAAAATTTCATGCAGACGTCGCTCCATGGTGGGCGCAAAGGCAGCCCCCCCCCCCTCTACCCATTTCGGGTCATAATCAAGAGGAAGATAACTATTCTGAGGGGGATTCGGAAGGAGAAACCACTCCTATTTACCCCATGAGGTCTTCGCTCTAACTTGGCATGATGATGTTGGTAATATCATGCATATGGTGCCTTGCATTGCTTACTGTATACATTAAAGATGTCATCTGCTTAGTTCAGACATGCTTTGTGTCAATGCCATCCGTTTAGTTTCTTTATCGTATATGTGAATCATGCAATGCCATCTTGTTTAGCCAGGCATCATATATGTGAATTTTGCAATGCCACCCTGGTTAGCCAGTCATCTTATATGTGAATTATATCATGCCATCATTTTACGTGTTAAATTTGTCAACAATTTTAGTACATTCAATTACTCTTCCTGTGCATCAGCCATTCGACACGGTCATGGAAAAATTTGGAGTGGAAACAAGGTCTTCAGAGCAGACAATGCTATTTGACGAAGTGCATGTCTTGCTGGTTATCGATAGCTAATCAGAGGAGGATTCAGAGACAGATGACCAGTCATATCCCCCCCCCCCCGAGGTGCATGCTCTAACTTGGCAGGGTTATGTTGCTCATATCGTGCATATGGTATCTTGCATTGCTATGTCATTTGCTTAGTTTAGACATGCTTTGTGTGAATGCCACCTGTTTAGTGTCTAATTACCATATATGTGAATTATGCAATGCCATCTTGTTGCAAGACATTATATATGTGAATTATGCAATGTTATCTTGTTGCAAGGCATTATGTATGTGAATTATGCAATGCCATGCTGTTTAGGCAAGCGTCATATATGTGAATTATATCATGCCGTATTTTTTGTATTTCTCATTGATTTTTTCGACAATGTTTGTATATTCAACTGCTCTTCCTATGCATCAGCCATTTGAATTGGTGATGGAGAAATCTAGAGTGAAAACAAGGTCTTCAGAGCAGACAATGCTACCTGCTGAAGCAGATATCTTGCTGGTTATAGATAGCTCTTCGGAGGAGGATTCAGAGGCAGATGACCAGTCCTATTATCCCCCTGAGGTGTATGCTCAAACTTGGCAGGGTTATATTACTCATATCATGCATATGTTGTATTGTAATGCTTAGTTTTTACATCATATACACAATATTGAATGCCATCTCCTTAGTTGACAAATCATATATGTGATTGCCCTCTGCTCACTTCCTTAGTATATAAATCATATATATGAATTATGTCATGCCATGATTTTTACATAGACAGCATGTATCTGAATTATGGCATGCCAACCCATTTTCTAAAGACATAATATAGTTATATCATCTCATCATGTTTACATAGTCATCATATTTTAAATTATGTCATTCTATCCGTGAATTATATCATGCCATCATGTTTCCATCGACGGCATGTTTGTGATTTATGGCATGCCAACCACTTTAATAGACACATCGTATAGTTATATCATGTCATCCTGTTTACATAGTCATCATATTTTGAAGTATGTCATTCTATCCTATTTAGTTAGCCATCATACATGTGAAATTGTGTCACGCTATTCTGTTTAATTAGCCATCATATACGTGAAATTATGTCCTGCTATTCTGTTTGGTTTGACAACATAAATGTGAATTATTTCATGCCCTGTTTTCTTCCCTACTATCCATTGCACCTGCCTATCTTACAATGTCTGTACATTCAATTACTTTTCTTGTTTATCAGCCATTTCAATTGGAGGGAGTGATTGCAGTATCTATGGGAGTAAAAACACGGTCTTCAGAAAAGATCGTGCTACCTGTCGATGCAGATAGAACCACAGTTCTACTTGCCCAAGAACCAGCCCCACCACACATAACCCACACTCATGTAGATTGTACCCCTACCCAGTTGGACAGAGAACTAGCTACACCCCTTCTAACCCCAACCCCAGCAGATAGTAACCAAGTTCCCGTTGACACAACATCGTCTCCACCAAAGAGCACCCAAACACGAGCAGTTAGTAAGGCAACTGCAGTGCCCAAAGCACGAGGACCACCACTCCGAACCCCAAGTCAACGCCTAAAGTAGAAGAAGAATTGTTCTCAGGTCAGGTTCCATAGCTATGATTCATACTACTTTGCTCTTGCTTCACTGTATTTACTCATACCAACTAATTTCAAATTTGAAGGATGCAATTGAAACTCCAATGGCACAACATGTATGTTTTAAACCTGTTTCTTTAGCGTGTTTGGTTGTTTGTTATTATAACTTGCTCTATGTTGATTTCAGTTTCAATTGAATAAACAGTTATGTTCTCATGCCATGCACATTACAAGTGTTGTTATTGCTGTGTAGTTTCCCACACTTATATTCTGTCTATGCTGCTTTGTCTTAAATATATATGATTTGAACTGTATCTATCTTGATTTGGCAACATAAACTAGAATGATATAGACCATACAGTGACCATACTACATATATATATATATATGTTTGTTTCATGCTGTTATCCTGTCCACCTTACTACTGAACTGGTTTACCAAAATGAGTTTCATATACTACATTGTAAACCTGTGATGTGTTTGTTTGTTTCTCTTTTAGAACGCAGATAAAATATTGGAGAAGAGTACCCCTTTATGCAATGGTAAATGAAGTAATGCAGATAAGGTTCAAGATAGTGAGACATCCCTATTGGTCTCCAAGAAAGCTGATAAAAACTATATTGAAGACACTGAGACAACCCCAAAGTCATGTCTTGATGTAGTGTTCGAGTTACTGGCTACTACTGCTGGCACTAGCTCTTCGAACTCGTTGCCTGAATCAGTTTGGCTTCTTGAGTCTCAACTTCAAGTTGAAAGACATCGATCAGATGTTATGCGACAGGAAGCCGAAGGACTGAGAAAGTCCCTGCAGAATTCAGATGCATACTTTCTGGTGCAACAACAAGTGCTCGAGGACTTAAGCGCCAAACAAGAGAAAGTTAATAAGCTTGTTAAGAATCTTGCCAGCATTATGGGTACCCAAGATATTGTTTCTTGAGCTCTTCTGAAGTGGTTTTAGTTCTGGACTTGTTTTGCTGCAGCGTTTATATGTTGTTGTGTTCCCTATATTTGCACTGGTGGCAAACTTTGATGCCCAGTGGATGTAATATGTGTAATAGCCATGATAGCCTAGCCTAAGTTGCTTGCTTATTTATTTCCTTATTGTCTTGTTTATTTCTTTGCTTGTAGTCACTGCAGTTCTTTTTCCGCGGTTTGCTAGTGGCCGCAATAACCTATTTTTTAAAACTAGGCCACAATAACCATGGGCTACATATTTACTGTAGTTACCATTTCCCTCCTACAGGCCGTAGAAACAATGGGCCTTCTACATGTCATAGAAACAATGGGCCTTATACGGGTAGTAGACACTATGGGCCTTCTACGGGTTGTATCACTAGTGGGCCTTGTATGGGCCGTATGATCGGTTGGCCAAACATGGGCCAATAACAGACCGCATTATGGTCGTAAACGGGCTAGAGTTGGAATCGTCTGTTCATGGGCCGATCATAACGGGCCGTTGTTAATCGGCCATATTTGATGACGCTATGAAAATGGCCCAACGTATTAACGGGCCACAAAACGGGCTGACTGTAACCTTGGGCTGAATTTAGCCCACAAGCAGAAAATGATAGTGATGGTCCGTAAGTAAACGAATGCTAGAAATGAGCCCAAGAATAAATGGGCTCTGAGAAGGCTGCAAGATAAGATGGGCTGGAAACGGCCCAACGGAATAACAGGCCATTAATGGGTATAAAGTGATATAATGTTCATTATGGGCCAGTTTCACCAGGGGCCATTAATGGGTATAAAGTGATACACTGTTCACTGCGGGCCAGTTTCACCATGGGCTGTTAATGGGCCAAGAGTCACAAAGGGCCTCATATGGGCCGAAAGACGTCATGGGCCATACATGGGCCAGAAGTGAAAACGGGCTGGAATCATATTGGATGGCCCAGATGACGCTATTGGGCGTAATTCGGATAGGGCATAACGGGCCTTGGGTTAGCGGGCTGTAAATGGGCTATATGCGAACAGGCCGTTAACAGGCTTTCCATGGGCCGGCCCGCCACCTTTTGACCAAGTCAAACGGGCCGGCCTTTTCACAGGAATGGGCCTCTGTTGGGCCGTGCCACTTGTCGACGTATCATAGGCGCCCTCTATCCAATGAGTGGATGACATCTGTCCCAACGATGATCCGACACATGTTTCCTCTAGCCAATGATGATTTTACACGTGGAAAATCCCCATTGGTCTGGGCTGTTAACGGGTTATCGGATCCAAAACCCGACTCGATAGCTTAACGGCATTCCGTTACGATGGATGCCACATGTCGGTCACCCTTGACGAAAGCACATCTGTGACGCGCGATTTATCGTCATGGAAGTCGATACTTCCGTGATGATAATTTTGGTAATGTCATGGAACACTTCTACGACAGCAGAGGTATGACTATCTTGATTCTGTCATAAAATCGTCATGGATGTACATGCATGACAGAAAATGCGACCTACTATGACAAACACGTATCATCACGGAAGTGTATTTTTTTGTAGTGTAGGGTTATAGGGAAGGTTTGTACGTGGTTACCGAATGTTGTTCGGAGTCTCGGATGAGATCCCGGACGTCACGAGGAGTTCCGGAATAGTCCGGAGGTGAAGGTTTATATACGGGAAGTCATCATACGGTCACCGAAAGTATTCGGGGGTTTACCGGTATTGTACCGGGACCATCGAAGGGGTTCCGGGGGTCCACCGGGAGGGCCAACCTGCCCCGGAGGGCCCTGTGGGATGTATGTGGAAGGGAACCAGCCCCTAAGTGGGCTGGGTGCCATCCCCCCTAGGGCCCGTGCGCCTAGGGTTGGGGGGGAACCCTAAAGGGGGTGCCCCCTTGGCTTGGGGGGCAAGCCCCCTCCCCTTGGCCGCCCCCCCCCCCCTCTAGATCTCATCTAAAGGGCCCGGGCCCCTTCCCCCTTCACCCTATAAATAGAGGGGAGGAGGGAGGGCAACGGCGCCACATCCAAGGTGCAGCCCTCCCCCTCTCCAACACCTCTCCTCCTCCGTTTGAGCTTGGCGAAGCCTGCCAGAGAGCCGCTGCTCCACCACCCCCACGTCGTCGTGCTGCTGCTGGAGCTGTCTTCCTCAACCTCTCCCTCCTCCTTGCTGGATCAAGGTGCGGGAGACGTCACTGGGCTGCATGTGTGTTGAACACGGCGGTGCCGTTATTCGGCGCTTAGATCGGAATCCACCGCGATCTGAATCACTACGAGTACGACTCCTTCATCCGCGTTCTTGTAACGCTTCCGTGTCGCGATGTTCAAGGGTATGAAGATGCACTCCCCTCTCTCTCGTTGCTAGTTTCTCCATAGATTGATCTTGGTGATGCGTAGAATTTTTTTAATTTCTGCAACGATCCCCAACATTAAGACGACTCGAGGAGTTGGCTTAAGATTCTCCATACTTGACTGTGATATAAACCATCATAGAATTTAAACAGCGGAATGCTGAAATTTATGTAAACCTAAAGTGTGAAGCGAGTTGATGATCCTTGCAATACGTGGTGTATACTTCCGGTATGAGTCATTCAACAAACTCTGTAGCATGACGGTCACTTTCGCAGCAAACCGTTTATCCCACATTAAGGAATTTGCAAGCCAGAGTAATATGTAATATAAAAATATACTGGATGGAATTCACCTGATATGTTAGGCCAGAAATTAACCACCACGGAGTTGATGATCACTATGGTGAAGCTGAAGTTAATCATGGGCGAGTCGGCCGCGGGGGCAGACAGATGAGCCGGTCACGGCATTGTAAGCCGGTGCGGACGGGCGAGTCAATCGCAGGTGTGGTAAGCCACGCGGACAGTGAGTCAATTGCGGGCGTGGTAAGCCGCATGGACGGTGAGTCAATCACGGGCGCAGTAAGCCGCTCGGACGGCGAGTCACTGTTACAATTGATCTTTGCTTAGTTACTTCTTCGTTGCGACTGTTACGATTGCTACAAAACTGCTACTGTTACTTTTTCCACCGTTACTTCCATACTACTTTGCTACTAAATACTTTGATGTAGATATTAAGTCTTTCAGGTATGGTTGAATTGACAACTCAGTTGCTAATACTATAGAATATTCTTTGGCTCCCCTTGTGTCGAATCAATAAATTTGGGTTGAATACTCCACCCTTGAAAACTGTTGCGATCCCCTATACTTGTGGGTTGTCACTTTCCTCTTAAGATGACCCGCCATAGCATGAGCTGGCCTTCTGGGCCTTGGTCCTTGTCATCTATTTGACCCACCATCAGGGTCATCAGTGAATCGCCAGACCAGTGGGTCGCTAGACCGGTGAGTCGCCAGTCCTCAGGCGGGTTACCGATGAACCGCCAAGTCCCGGTCGAGTCATATATTCGGCCGGGTCATACCACGGGTTATATCCCCGACACATTAGGATTACACCAAAAAGCATTATTATGCATTAAAACATCATAAATAACAGTAGGTAAACATGATGCAAAATGGACGTATCAGTTGACTACGATGAGAGTTTCTCACCCGTAGCGATGCCTAAGTCTGTCAAAATCATGTTAGCAATTGCCGCATTTATGATTATGGAATCTAGCAAATGGACGTCAATACTGCATTCCTTAACGGGTTTCTGAAAGAAGAGTTGTATATGATGCAACCCGAAGGTTTTGTCAATCCTAAGGGTGCTAACAAAGTGTGCAAGCTCCAGCAATCCATCTATGAACTGGTGCAAGCTCGGAGTTGGAATATACGCTTTGAGGAGGTGATCAAAGCATTTGGTTTTATACAGACTTATGGTCAAGCATGTATTTACAAGAAAGTAAGTGGGAGCTCTGTAGAATTTCTGATATTATATGTTGATGACGTATTGCTGATTGGAAATGATATAGAATTTCTAGATAGCATAAAAGGAGATTTGAATAAGAATTTTTCAATGAAATACCTCGGTGAAGCTGCTTACATATTGGGAGTCAAGATCTATAGGGATAGGTCGAGACGCTTAATAGGACTTTCACAAAGCACATACCTTGAAAAAGTTCTGAAGAAGTTCATAATAGACCAGTCAAAGAAAGGGTTCTTGCCTATGTTGCAAGGCGTGAAATTGAGTCAGACTCAAAGTCCGACCACAGTAGAAGATAGAGACAGAATGAAAGTCATTCCCTATGCCTCAGCCATAGGTTCTATAGACATACTGTGTACCAGACCTGATGTGTGCCTTGCCATAAGTTTGGCAGGGAGGTACCCAAGTAATCCAGGAGTGGATCACTGGACAACAGTCAAGAATATCCTGAAGTGCCTAAAAAGGACCAAGGATACGTTTCTCGTTTATGGAGGTGACAAAGAGCTCGTTGTAAGAGGTTACGTCAATGCTAGCTTCAACACAGATCTGGATGACTCTAAGTTGCAAATCGTATACGTATTTATATTGAATGGTGGAGTTATTAGTTGGTGCAGTAGAGCGTCATGGTAGGATCTACATGTGAAGCAGAGTACATAGCTGCTTCAGAAGCAGTGCATGAAGGAGTCCAGATGAAGGAGTTCATATCCAATCTGGGTGTAATACCCAGTGCATCGGGTCCAATGATAATATTTTGTGACAACACTGGAGCAATTGCCATAGCAAAGGAGCCCAGGTTTCACATGAGAACCAAACACATGAAGTGATGCTTCAACTTTATTCAAGAAAAGATCAAGGATGGAGATATAGAAATTTGCAAAGTACATACGGATCTAAATGTGGCAGACCGGTTGACTAAACCTCTTCCACAGGCAAAACATGATCAGCACCAAGACTCCATGGGTGTTAGATTCATTACAATGTAATCTAGATTATTGACTCAAGTGCAAGTGGGAGACTGTTGGAAATATGCCCTAGATGCGATAATAAAGTGATTATTATTATACTTCCTTAATCAAGACAAAGGTTTATTATTCATGCTATAATCGTATTGGTCGGAAACTTAAATACATGTGTGAATAACATAAACAAATGACAAGTCCCTAGTAAGCCTCTACTAGACTAGCTCATTGATCAAAAGATGGTTAAGGTTTCCTGACCATAGACATGAGTTGTCGTTTGATAACAGGATCAAATCATTAGGATAATGATGTGATGGATAAGACCCATTCATTAGCATAGCATATGATCGTTAAGTTTATTGCTGCTGCTTTCTTAATGTCAAATACATGTTCTTTCCACCATGAGATCATGCAACTCCTGGACTCCGGAGGAATGCCTTGTGTGTATCAAACGTCACTTCATAACTGGGTGATCATAAAGGTACTCTACAGGTATCTGCGAAGGTGTCTATAGAGTTGGCATGGATCGGGATTGGGATTTGTCATTTCGTATGACGGAAAGGTATCTCTGGGCCCTCTTGGTAATACAACATCACAAGAAGATTGCAAGCAAAATGACTAAGGAGTTAGTTACAAGATGATGTATTATGGAACGAGTAAAAGAGACTTATCGGTAACGAGATCGAACTAGGTATGGAGATACCGACGATCGAATCTCAGGCAAGAAACATACCGACGGACAATGGGATCTATGTATGTTGTCATAAAGGTTCGCCCGATAAAGATCTTCGTAGAATATGTAGTAACCAATATGGGCATCCAGGTTCCGCTATTGGTTATTGGCCTGAGAAGTGTCTCGGTCATGTCTACATGATTATCGAACCCGTATTAGATACTCTCATGGTCTAAGGAACTAAAACACATGTTAACACTCCGCGTTATAACAATTGCTTTCAGATGATATTGTCTCAAAGTATAACAAACAAGTTTGGGTCGATTCAATATGGTCGTTGTTCGTCATACTCTCAATGTTGAGTATCGTTCCACTTAATGATATCCTAAGATGCAGAAAACATAATCACCAACAACACTTGAGCCAGTCTTAGATGCAAAGCTAGGAATATATATTTACCGTTTATCATTCCACACGGGCATAAGAATTTTCCACTAAATCACATATTGCAGGATCATAATAGTTATAGCATAGAATATAAACTCTTAATTATGAAAACGAAAATATAAGAATACAATATTATTTCCTCTACGGCATATTTCCAACAAACCAATCTATCCAATTAAGTCTTACTTGGCATCGGTGCTTGCATATTTTTTGGATTTATTTCAGGTTTTTTGGTGATGTTATTTTAGTGGTAGTAGGGCGTGCCCATCGACTGTGAGGTGCCTGTGATGATTTCATCAATCTTAAGATATATAGATTAGGTCTTTTGGAGGTGCTCATATGAGTAGGGTAGGGTTTCATGTGTGTTTTCATAGGGGTAAGTGTGTGTCCGTCTTACAAATGTATACGTCTATACTATGTTTAAGAAAAGACATTTATGTGGATGAAAATATATGACAGAGATCTATCGCGGAAGTATGACCACTCAGTCGAAGGAGTGAACTGGGCCCTACCTAGGCACTTCTATGACAATGTCGACACTATGTGTGGCGGATATCTAACCATGGTCGAAGTAAGTCACTCATGACGTGTTTCGTCATAGAGGTAATACTGAGATCTTTTTTCGGACTGCTTTGGTCAATTTCACCTCGTTGGGAATTGCCTGGGTAGTTTGTGTCCCAGTTAGTTCGGCTTTTCACAAACTAATTCAGCAATTATCTTCATAATTAGTTATCTTGGTTATTTGGCTCTATTTGAAAAAAAGGTCACAATGAGAGAAAAGATAATCTACTGTCTCTCCTTGCCCAGTGAACATAAAATAAGAAGAACATTTCCAACCCATGTACAACAAATTATCTTTGCCCAAGAAATTACATTCCTAAATAGAATAATTCAAAATAAATAAATCATATTCCAGTTCTCTAAGATCAACCCAATTCCAACATCAAAACTATATGCACTAGGACATTGTCAATTAATTTCATATGAATATTCTCCATCATTTACCCTCTAGGTATAACATTGTGCACTTTTCATTCATTTTAAAAATATTAGGGTTTTGGATTGCAGGAATATAGAAATGTAGGAATAGGAAAAGCGTAGGCTTCACATGACATGTCCTACGAATTCCCACATTATTTCAAAACCATGTATTTTATGAGATGCATCTTTGGATAGTGCACAGGAAATTAACACAAAAAATTTACAAGACTAATGAGAGAGATAGAGTGCAAGTGCATTGGACTTCTCAGAGGAAAAAATAAAAGAGGTTTGAGCTCATCTTTGAAATCCTATATAAGAGGGGCATAGAAATGGATACCATAGGACTGAAGTAACCCCAATCCTATGATCCAAAGGGCGTCCATAGGAAAAGAATCCTTAGGATTCATATCCTCTAAAATTTGTAATAAAATCCTTTGATCCAAAGAGTCCCTTAAAACAGTTTGCCCCTCAACTGTGAAACTTGTCACCTTCTGATAATTTTTACCATGTTTCACTATTTTCCTTAAGTGGCGACCCAGACTCACATGTCAAGATGATGTGTCAACCCGGGTAGACAACTCAAGATCATTTGCATGGCGGGCGTATCTAACATGGTGCAATTGCACCTATTTTGTTTTATGTGAGATTGATGGAAATATGCCCTAGAGGCAATAATAAAGTTGTTGTTATTATATTTCCTTATTCATGATAAAGGTTTATTATTCATGCTAGAATTGTATTAACGAAAAAATTAAATACATGTGTGGATACACAAACAAATACCGTGTTCCTAGTGAGCCTCTGCTAGACTAGCTCATTGATCAAAAGATGGTTAAGGTTTCCTAACCATAGACATGTGTTGTCACTTGATAACGTGATCACATCATTAGGAGAATGATGTGATGGACAAGACCCATTTGTTAGCTTAGCATATGATCATTCAATTTATTCCTACTGCTTTCTTAATGTCAAATACATATTCCTTCGACCATGAGATCATGCAACTCCCGGACATCGAAGAAATACCTTGTGTGCTATCAAACGTCACAACATAACTGGTGATTATAAAGATGATCTACAGGTATCTCCAAAGGTGTCTGTTGAGTTGGCATGGATCAAGATTCGGATTTGTCACTCCATGTATCAAAGAGGTATATCTGGGCCCTCTTGGTAATGCAGCACCACAAGAAGAATGCAAGCAAAGTGATTAAGGAGTTAGTTATGAGATCATGTATTACGAAACGAGTAAAGAGACTTGCTAGTAACGATATTCAACTAGGTATGGAGATACCGACGATGGAATCTCGAGCAAGTAACATACCAACAGACAAAGGGAATTACGTATGTTATCATAAAGGTTCGACCGATAAATATCTTCATAAATCTGTAGGAACCAATATGAGCATCTCGGTCCCGCTATTGGTTATTGACCAGAGAGGCGTCTCGGTCATGTCTACATCATTCTCGAACCCGTAGGGTCCGCACTCTTAACGTTCATTGACTATATAGTACTATATGAGTTATGTGAGTTGGTAACCAAATGTTGTTCAGAGTCCCAGATGAGATCACGGACATGACGAGGAGCTCCAGAATGGTCTGTAGGTAAAGATTAATATATAGTACGATACTATTTGGTCTCCGGAAAGGTTTCGGAATGCACTGGAATTCTATCCGAGTACCAGAAGGGGCTCCGGGAGGCCACGGGGAGTTATTGGCCTTGTTGGGACAACAAGGGAGAGCACACCAACCCAAATAGGGCTCGCGCGCCCCTCCTCAAGGCACGCAATCCTAGGGAAGGAAATGGATGAGGGCTAGCCCCTCCTGCCTTCCCCTCCACATGAGAGAAAGGAAAGGGGCGCCTCCCCTCGTGCTTTCTCCCCTAGCTCCAACAAAGGAAGGGGGCACACCTAGGGCAGGTCACTAGGGCTAGCCGTCGGCCCCTTTTGGGGCGCCCTAGGGCTGCCTCCCCTCCCCTCCACCTATATATATGTGCGGAGGGACAGGGGCAAGACACACCACGATACCCAAGCCGTGTGCGGTGTGTCGTCTCCCTCTAGTTCTAGTTCCTCCACCGTCCACGTTCGTTGTGCTTCATGAAGCCTAGCGGATAGTTTCACCACCTCTGTCACCATGCCTCGTGCTGCCGGAACTCATCTACTAATTCGACTCTCTTACTGGATCAAGACGGCGAGGACGTCATCGAGCTGAACGTGTGCCGAACGTGGAGGTGTCGTACGTTTGGTACTTGATCGGGACGGATCATGAAGGTGTACGACTACATCAACCACATTGATAAACGCTTCCTCTTAGTGATCTACAAGGGTATGTAGTGTTGGGGAACGTAGCATGCAATTTCAGAAAAAAATGTACGCTCACGCAAGATCTATCTAGGAGATGCATAGCAACGAGAGGGGGAGAGTGTGTCTACGTACCCTCGCGGACCAAAATCGGAAGCGTTTGACAACGTGGTTGATGTAGTCAAACTTCTTCTCGTTCTGACCGATCAAGTACCGAACATGCGGCACCTCCGAGTTCTGCACACATTCAGCTCGATGACGTCCCTCGTCCTCTTGATCCAACAAGGGTGTCAAGGAATAAGATGAGTTCCGTCAGCACGACAGCGTGGTGACGGTGATGGTGAAGTAATCTGCGCAGGGCTTCGCCTAAGCACTACGAAGATATGATCGAAGGCGTAAACTATGGAGGGGGGCGCCGCACAAGGCTAACAATGGTTGGTGTGTGTTCTAGGCGCCCCTCCCCATGTATATATAGGTGGGAGGGGGAGGAGAGCTTCCATGGGGCGCCCCAAGTAGGAGGACTCCTACTTGGGGGCCTAGTCCAATTCGGCCCCCCTCTTTCCTTATTACCGGAATGGGGAAAAGGGAAGAGGGAACGAAGGAAGGAAAGTAGGGGGGCGAACCCCCTCTTCCTTCTACCACGCGGCCTCCTTCCTTAGGGAGGGGGCGCCCCCCCCCCCTTGTGGGCTGGTGTGCTCCCCTCCTATGGCCCAAAAGGCCCATTATTCCCTCCGGGGGTTCCGGTAACTCCCCCGGTAGTCCAATAAATACCCGATACACCTCGGAACACTTCTGGTATCCGAATACTATCATCCTATATATCAATATTTACCTCTCGACCATTTTGAGACTCCTCATAATGTACGTGATCTCACCAAACGTCAAGTGTGCGGACCCTACGGGTTCGAGAACTATGTAGACGTGACTGAGACCTCTCCGGTTAATAACCAATAGCGAAACCTGGATGCTCATATTGGTTCCTACATATTCTATGAAGATCTTTATCGGTCAAACCGTAATGACAACATACGTTATTCCCTTTGTCATCGGTATGTTACTTGCCCGAGATTCGATCATCGGTATCTTCATACCTAGTTCAATCTCGTTATCGGCAAGTCTCTTTACTTGTTCCGTAATGCATCATCCCGCAACTAACTCATTAGTCACTTTGCTTGCAAGGCTTCTTATGATGTGCATTACCGAGAGGGCCCAGAGATACCTCTCCGATACTCGAAGTGACAAATCCTAATCTCGATCTATGCCAACCCAACAAACACCTTCAAAGATACCTGTAGAGCATCTTTATAATCACCCAGTTACATTGTGATGTTTGATAGCACACAAGGTATTCCTCCGGTACCCGGGAGTTGCATAATCTCATAGTCAAAGGAATATGTATATGATATGAAGAAAGCAATAGCAATAAAACTGAACGATCAATATGCTAAGCTAACGAATGGGTCTTGTCCATCACATCATTCTCCT
Organism: Triticum aestivum; assembly: GCF_018294505.1. Taxonomy (NCBI): domain Eukaryota; kingdom Viridiplantae; phylum Streptophyta; class Magnoliopsida; order Poales; family Poaceae; genus Triticum; species Triticum aestivum. The sequence continues at coordinate 630,737,893 of NC_057798.1, forward strand.
AATGATGTGATCATGTTGATCAAATGACAACACATGTCCATGGTTAGGAAACTTGACCACCTTTGATTAACGAGCTTGTCTAGTAGAGTCTTACTAGGGACACGGTGTTTTGTCTATGTATCCACACATGTATCAAGTTTCCGGTTAATACAATTCTAGCATGAATAATAAACATTTATCATGATATAAGGAAACATAAAATAACAACTATATTATTGCCTCTGGGGCATATTTCCTTCAGTCTCCCACTTGCACTAGAGTCAATAATCTAGTTCACATCGCCATGTGATTTAACACCAATAGTTCACATCTTTATGTGATTAACACCCAAAGAGTTTACTAGATTCAATAATCTAGTTCACGTCGCCATGTGATTAACACCCAAAGAGTACTAAGGTGTGATCTTGTTTTGCTTGTGAGAAAGGTTTAGTCAACGGGTCTGTCACATTCAGATTTGTATGTATTTTGCAAATTTCTATGTCTACAATGCTTGGCATGGAGCTACTCTAGCTAATTGATCCCACTTTCAATATGTATCTAGATTGAGACTTAGAGTCATCTAGGTCAGTGTCAAAGCTTGCATTGTTGTAACTCTTTACGACAAACTCTTTATCACCTCCATAACCAAGAAACATTTCCTTAGTCCTCTTAGGTATCTAAGGATAACTTTGACCGCTGTCCAGTGATCCACTCCTGGATCACTATCGTACCCCCTTGCCAAACTCATGGCAAGGTACACAATAGGTCTGGTACACAACATAGCATACTTTACAAAACCTATGGCTGAGGCATAGGGAATGACTTTGATCCTCTTTCTATCTTCTGCCGTGGTCGGGCCTTGAGTCTTACTCAACTTCACACCTTGTAACACATGCAAGAACCCTTTCTTTGACTGATCCATTTTGAACTTCTTCAAAATCTTGTCAAGTATGTACTCATTGAAAATCTTATCAAGCGTATTGATCTATCTCTACAGATCTTGATGCTTAATATGTAAGCAGCTTCATCGAGGTCTTTCATTGAAAAATTCTTATTCAAGTATCCTTTTATGCTATCTAGAAGTTCTATATCATTTCAAATCAACAATATATAATATTAGAAATGCTACAGAGCTCCCACTCACTTTCTTGTAAATACAAGCTTCTCCGAAAATCAGTATAAACCTCATCAAAGTGTATATTCCAACTCCGAGATGCTTGCACAAGACAATAGCTGGATAGTTGGAGCTTGCACACTTTGTTAGCACCTTTAGGATCGACAAAACCTTCTGGTTGCATCATATACAACTCTTATTTAAGAAAACCATTAAGAAATGCAGTTTTGACGTCTATTTGCCAAATTTCATAATCATAAAATGCAGCAATTGCTAACATGATTCGGACAAACTTAAGCATTGCTACAGGTGAGAAAGTCTCATCATAGTCAACTCCTTGAATTTGTTGAAAACCTTTTGCGACAATTCGTGCTTTGTAGATAGTAACATTACCATCAGCGTCAGTCTTCTTCTTGAAGATCCATTTATTCTCTATGGCTTGCCGATCATCGGGCAAGTCCACCAAACTCCATTCTTTCTTTTCATACATGGATCCTATCTCAGATTTCATGGCCTCAAGCCATTTGTTGGAATCTAGGCTCATCATCGCTTCTTCATAGTTTGTAGGCTCGTCATGGTCTAGTAACATGACTTTCAGAACAGGATTACCGTACCACTCTGGTGCGGAACGTGCTCTGGTTGACCTATGAGGTTCAGTAGTAACTTGATCTGAAGTTTCATGATCATTATCATTAGCTTCTTCTCTAGTTGGTGTACGCATCATGGGAACGGTTTTCTATGATAAGCTAGTTTCCAATTCGAGAGAAGGTACAATTACCTCATCAAGTTCTACTATCCTCCCACTCACTTCTTTCGAGAGAAACTCCTTCTCTAGAAAGGATCCATTCTTGGCAACAAAGATCTTGCCTTTGGATCTGTGGTAGAAGGTGTACCCTATATTTTCCTTAGGGTATCCTATGAAGATGCACTTCTCCATTTTAGGTTCGAGCTTATCAGGCTGAAGCCTTTTGACATAAGCGTCGCATCCCCACACTTTAAGAAACGACAGCTTAGGTTTCTTGCCAAACCATAGTTCATACGGTGTCGTCTCAACAAATTTAGACGGTGCCCTATTTAACGTGAATGCGACTGTCTCTAATGCATAACCCTAAAATGATAGTGGCAAATCGGTAAGAGACATCATAGAATGCACCATATCAAATAAAGTACGGTTACGACGTTCGGACGCACCATTACATTGTGGTGTTCTAGGTGGCGTGAGTTGTAAAACAGTTTCACATTGTTTTAAATGAAGGCCAAACTCGTAACTTCAAATATTCGCCTGCGAGATCATATCGTAGAAACTTTATTTTCCTATTATGATGATTCTCCACTTCACTCTGAAATTCTTTGAACTTTTCAAATGTCTCAAACTTGTGTTTCATTAAGTCGATATACCCATATCTGCTCAAATCATCTGTGAAGGTCAGAAAATAATGATACCCGCCGCGTGCCTTAACACTCATCGGACTGCATACATCGGCATGTATTATTTCCAACAAGTCATTAGCTCGCTCCATTGTTGCGGAGAACGGAGTTTTAGTCATCTTGCACATGAGGTATGGTTCGCAAGTATCAAATGATACATAATCAAGTGATCCAAAAGCCCATATGCATGGAGTTTCTTCATGCGCTTTACACCAATATGACCTAAACGGCAGTGCCACACATATGTTGCACTATCATTATCAACTTTGCATCTTTTGGCATTAATATTATGAATATGTGTATCACTACAGTCGAGATTCAATAAACCATTTACATTGGGTGTATGACCATAGAAGGTTTTATTCATGTAAACAGAACAACAATTATTCTCTAACTTAAATGTATAACCATATTGCAATAAATATGATCTAATCATTTTTATGCTCAACGCAAACACCAAATAAAATTTATTTAGGTTCAACACTAATCCCGAAGGTAGAGGGAGTGTGCGATGGTGATCATATCAACCTTGGAATCATTTCCAACACACATCATCACCTAGCTTTTAACTAGTCTCTCCAACTCCTGTTTGGAGTTACTAATCTTAGCAACTGAACCGATATCAAATACCTAGGGGCTACTATGAACACTAGTAAAGTACACATCAATAACATGTATATCAAATATACCTTTGTTCACTTTTCCATCCTTCTTATCCACCAATTATTTGGGGCAGTTCCGCTTCCAGTGACCATTTCTTTTGAAGTAGAAGCACTTAGTTTCAATCTTATTTCTAGCTTTGGTCTTTTACACGGGAGTGGCAAGTTGCTTGTCATTTTTCTTGAAGTTCCCTTTCTTTTCCTTTGCCCTTTTTTCTTGAAACCGGTGTTCTTGTTAACCATCAACAATTGATGCTCTTTCTTGATTTCTACCTTCGCCCATTTTAGCATCACGAAGAGCTCGAGAATATTTTCCGTTATCCCTTGCACATTATAGTTCAACACGAAGTTCTAGTAGCTTGGTGATAGTGACTAGAGAACTTTGTCAATCACTATTTTATCTGGAAGATTAACTCCCACTTGATTCAACTGATTGTAGTACCCATACATTCTGAGCATATGCTCACTGGCTGAGCTATTCTCCTCAATCTTGTAGGCAAAGTACTTGCCAGAGGTCTCATACCTCCTAACATGGGCATGAGTCTGAAATACCAATTTTAGCTCTTGGAACATCTCATATGCTCCATGGCGTTCAAAACATTTTTTAAGTCCCGGTTCTAAACCGTAAAGCATGGCGCACTAAACTATCCAGTTGTCATCATACCAATCTTGTCAAATGTTCATAACGTCTGCATCTGCTCCTGCAATCGGTCTATCACCTAGCGGTGCATCAAGGACATAATTCTTCTATGCAGCAATGAGGATAATCCTCATATCACGGACCCAGTGTGCATCATTTCTACTAACATCTTTCAACTTATTTTTCTCTAGGAACATATCAAAAATAGTGGAGCTATAACGCGAGCTATTGATCTACAACATAATTTGCAAATACTATCAAGACTAAGTTCATGATAAATTAAGTTCAATTAATCAAATTACTTAAGAACTCCCACTTAGATAGACATCCCTCAGGTCATCTAAATGATACGTGATCCAAATCAACTAAACCATGTTCGATCATCACCTGAGATGGAGTAGTCATCAATGGTGAACATCTCAATGTTTATCATATCTACTATATGATTCACGTTCGACCTTTCAGTCTCCAGTGTTCCAAGGCCATGTCTGTACATGCCAAGCTCGTCAAGTTTAACCCAAGTATTCCGCATGTGCAAAACTGTCTTGCACCCATTGTATGTGAACGTAGAGTCTATCACACCTGATCATCACGTGGTGTCTGAACACGATGAACTGTTGCAACGGTGCATACTCAGGGAGAACACTTATACCTTGAAATTTAGTTAAGGGATCATATTATAATGCTATTGCCATACTAAGCAAAATAAGATGCATAAATGTAAACATCACATGCAATCAAAATATGTGACATGATATGGCCATTATCATCTTGCGCTTTTGATCTCCATCTCCAAAGAACCATCATGATCTCCATCATCACTGGCTCAACACCTTGATCTCCATCATAGCGTCGTAGTCGTCTCGCCAACTACTGCTTCTACAACTATCGCTAACGCATAGTGACACGGCGTTTGCATTTCATACAATAAAGAGACAACCATAAGGCTTATGTACGTTGCCAGTAACTTTTTACAAAACATGATCATCTCACATCATGTCTTGACCATATCACATCACAACATGCCCTGCAAAAATAAGTTAGACATCCTCTACTTTGTTGTTGCAAGTTTGACGTGGCTGCTACAGGCTTCTAGCAAGAACCGTTCTTACCTATGCATCAAAACCACAATGGTGATTCATCAAGTTTGTTGTTTTAACCTTCAACAAGGACAAGCCGCAGTCAAATTCGATTCAACTAAAGTAGGAGAAACAGACACCTGCCAGCAACCTTTATGCAAAACTAGTTGCATGTTTGTCGGTGGAACCGGTCTCATGAACGTGGTCATCTAAGGTTGGTCAGGGCCGCTTCATCCAACAATACCGCTGAATCAAAATAAGACATTGGAGGTAAGCAGTATGATGATCACCGCCCACAACTCTTTGTGTTCTACTCGTGCATATCATCTACACATAGACCTGGCTCAGATGCCACTGTTGGGGAACATAGCATGCAATTTCAAAAAAAATCCTATGATCATGTAAGATCTATCTAGGAGATGCATAGCAACAAGAGGGGGAGAGTGTGTCTACGTACCCTCGTAGACTGAAAGTGGAAGTGTTTGACAACGAGGTTGATGTACTTGTTCCGACTGATCAAGTACCGAATGTACGGCACCTTCGAATTCTGCACAAGTTCAGCCCGATAATGTCCCTCGTCCTCTTGATCCAGCAAAGGTGTCGAGGAAGAAGATGAGTTCTATCAGCACGACGGCGTGGTGACGGTGGTGGTGAAGTGATCCGCATAGGGCTTCGCCTAAGCACTATGAAGATATGACCGGAGGCATAAACTGTGGAGGGGGCACCACACACGGCTAACAATTGTTGGTGTGTGTTCTAGGCGCCCCCTTCCCATGTATATATAGGTGGGAGGGGGAGGGGAGCTGCCATGGGGTGCCCCAAGTAGGAGGAATCCTAATTGGGGGCCTAGTCCAATTTGGCCCCCCTCTTTCCTTATTACGGGAAGGGGGGAAAGGGAAGAGGGAAGGGAGGAAGGAAAGGGGGGTAGAGCCCCCTCTTCCTTCTCCCACTCAGCCTACTTCCTTAGGAAGCGCCACCCCTTGTGGGCTGGTGTGCTCCTGTCGGCGTTCTGGGAACGAGGGTCCCCAGACTTGCCTGCCTGCGGCCTGCAGCATGGCTCAAGGGGCGGCCCAGCACGGCCCATCTTCATCAGCACGAGCTCAAGACCCTTGCGAGGGGCCAAGCCATGCGGGGTGGACGACAGGAAGCTTCCTCAGGCACGGCCTCGTCAGGATGGCTCGCGAGGAGGCGGAGAGATCAAGGCGGGGTACCTCACGAGGTGCCCATGACGCAAGCCATGATGACCAAGGGCGCCAGGCGGGCGCCAACCCGCGCAGTGTCCTCCTTTCCTCTTTGGTGCAAAGGGAGCAAGCGCAGGTGAGAGCATCAAGCAAAGGCATCCTTTTCGGCGCAACAAGATCAAGACCGTCGCAACAGCAGGAAGGAAGTCATTGTGGATCCCAAGCCGGCATCACCACCAGAGCCTTTGACAGGCGAGGACCAACTTTAGTCAGGATAAGTGTACTGGATGTTCCCCTTCAAAATGGCCAATTGTTAACGCCCTTCCCGCTCAATATTTGGGAAGAGGCCCAGGGCCTTTGCCTATAAATAGGACTAGCCACCCACAAGGTAGAGGGAGGAGGAGAAGAGGATGAGCATCATCTGAAAACCAGCATGAAGAGCGACTGAACTCCCCCTAGCAGTTCATCGCACCAGCCAAGAACAAACCCCTCGCGAGGCTGTTCTTCCTTGTATTGTTCATCATCGTCCCAAGAGGCAATCCACCACACCACAAACTAGAGTAGGGTATTACACCACAATGGTGGCCCGAACTAGTATAAACCCTGTGTCTCTTGTGTTGTTCCTTTCATAGCTTAGATCCTAGCGAGGCGGCGAGGTGCAAGTAGGTAGAGGGCGAGATCTCCGCGCGCACCCCAGTGTTCGAACCTAGAGGGTCTGCCTGAACCTGAAATCCGACATTTGGCGCACCAGGTAGGGGTGCACCGGAATTCGTCTCCCGCCGCCATGTTCTTCACCGACCATCGCATCCATGTCAGACGCTCGTCGGGCCCGCGCCGAGCGCCGAGCCGCTCTCGCTTCCTGCGTCACCCAGACGGCCCCCGTCGGCGGCCGCCCCCGCCGTTCCCCGTCGCCTGCCGTCAACGCCGCCACCGGCCCGGCGGGGAACGAGCGGCAAGCATCGTCCCAGCATCTGTCCATGAGGCGAGACGGCCGCATTGCTACTCCCTCACTCACCCCAGCTGGTTCTTCGTCCCGTGCACTCCACGCGCCCATGGAGGCTCGAGCTATGCTCATCGCGGCAAACGAGCTCCTACGCTACTGGCCAGTCGATGACGTCTACAAAGAGTGCCTCGACCGCGTCGCCGAGCTCGTCCACGCCGCAGGGGGTTCCCCCGCGTTGTCCATCTCGCTCCACCGTGCCCCGCCCTACGCGGGCAATGAAGCTCCAGGGGCGCCTCAGCTGCCTCCCCCTCAAGAAGGCGCCCTGGCCCCAAGGCACGTGGCCCCTGGGCGGAACCCACTTCGTCCGGCGCCAGCGCGGCAACAACGGAGTTGCCAAGAGGTCCCTCGTCCCCAAGAAGCTGCCCTAGTGCTCCCTGCTCCGGCCCATCGCAACCACGCTCCTGTTCCAGCACGCCAAGACCCCACGCTGCTCCCAGCTGCAGCACATGGGGACCCGCAAGACCAAGCTCTTCGTCACCAAAGGCCTCCCGTGGCCACAGCAGGGTGCCACTCCTTCACCACCGAGCTGCGCAGTGTCGCATGGCCTGGCAAGTTCAAGCCAGACCTGCCTCCTCGCTATGACGGCACGGCCGACCCTGCAGAGTTCCTCCAGCTCTACGAGTTGGGCATCGAAGCTGCGAACGGGGACGAGAAGTTCATGGCGAACTGGTTTCCCATGGCACTCAAGCACGGGGCCCGCACCTGGCTCCTGAACCTGGCTCCTGGCACGATCTCCTCCTGGGACGAGATGCGCACCCGCTTCATCGCCAACTTCCAAGTTACTCGCGACCGGCCACCTGCCGTGAGCGACATGTGCCGCATCATCAGCAACCAGGGGAGACCCTGCAAAAATACATCCAGCGCTTCAACAACGCACGCCTCAAGATTCCCAAGGTGACCGAGGAGGCCATCATCTCAGCCTTCTCGGACGGTGTGCGTGACGTCAAGATGAAGGAGGAGCTGGCGATGCATGAAGATCTGTGCACTTCCTTGGAGCTGTTCAACTTGGTGACCAAGTGCGCCAGGGCTGAGGAAGGGCGCCTTTCCCTCCTCGAGCTTCCAGACGCAGACCCAGAAGAGAAGAAATCCAAGGCCAAGGACATGAAGCGCAAGGGGGCTGCCGTGCTCGCGGCAGAACCAGACACCAAGCGGGGCAGAGATCAGCCTGAATCTTTCAAGGGAAGCCGGTATTGTGTGTACCACGACCTCCACACCCACAACACCAACGAATGTCAAGAGCTCCGAGCCGTGCGAGAAGGGAGGATCGCCGATGCCCCGACCGCAACGATCGAGGCTACAGCCGAGGAGGAGGAAGGAACGCAGGACGCTGGGAAGACCGCGGCCTTCGCCAAGGGTGGCGCAACCGACCTTGCGAAGATCGCTGGCAGGGGCAGCCTCGCGAGGGAGACTGGAGGGATCGGCCTCGTGAGGATCGTCCGCAAGGAAACGCAGGCCTCCCTCCACTGCCGCTGCAGCCAAGGAGAAATGAGGATCATCATCAGGACGAGGGGGCTGGGGGCTTCCAGGAGCCGCGCGCGATCGCCTGCATCCTGGGCGGAGCTCAAGCCCCAGCCTCTCAACGCATCTTCAAGCAGTTCGCCCGCAAAGTGAATGCAGTCCTCCCCAAGCTCAAAGCCACGCGCCCCCTCAGGTGGTCAGCGTGCGCCATCACGTTCAGCTCAGCGGATCAGCTCAAGTGTGCGGCCACAGCCGGAGTCCTCCCGATGCTTTGCTCCCTAGTCATCAGCAACGCGCAAGTCACCAGGACCCTCATCAACGGCGGGGCAGGGCTCAACATCCTGTCCGTAGAGACATTCAACAATCTCCAAGTGCCTTACAATCAGCTTCAGCCAACCAAGCCTTTCTCCGGAGTCACCGATGGCTCCACGGTTCCGATTGGGCAGGTCCGCCTCCCTGTCACCTTCGGGGCGCACGACAACTACCGCACCGAGCTCATTGACTTCGATGTTGCCCACATTCGCCTGCCATACAACGCCTTCCTCGGGTACCCAGCTCTCGCCAAGTTCATGGTCGTGGCTCATCACGGCTACAATGTCCTCAAGATGCCAGGAAGCGGCGGAGTCATCACGGTGCCTTGTGAAGAAAGAGATGCAGTGTGCTCCCTGGAGCGGTCTTTTCAGGCCGCATCACTTGAAGACCCAGATCGCGGGAGCGGGAGGTTCCCTGAGACCACTCCCAAGAAGAAGAAGACATCGCCAAGCCCGACCCCTCAGGAGGCAGGCCTCTCAGGGTCTGCGCCTGCTCAGGGAGCACCTCCTTCTGTCACATAGGAAGGCGCACCCGGCGCACTCCTCAAGCAAGGCTCGGGGGCTCCCTCCTGGAGGGCCGCCGACCTTGCTAAGGTCACGAGGGAGGCGCTTGGGCACCACTTGGAGGCGTGTTTCAGAGCATGTTTCCCTCAGGAAGGAGCAAGGCAAGGAGGGCCAAACCCTCAGGAGTTCATCAGTCAGATCATGCAGGAGTTGCAGGAGTCAAGAGTCATGAGTGGCAGCCGCCGCTTACCCGCCACAGCTCCCCATCCAGGCGAGGATGGTGGGCTGCATGTCTGCATCGACAACCCAGGGCTCAACCGAGCCGCCTCTCAGGAGCGCTTCTGGCCCTCACGCGCGGGGCGCTGCGAAGGCCCACCCCACAGCTACGTTCGCATGCCCTACGGCTTGCGGAACGCGGCCGCCACATACCAGTGCCTCTTGGGAAGCATCCTGGAAGATCAGGAGGCCAGGCGTTCCACAGTCCTGGCGGAGATGGAGATGGTCCACGAGGAGCCACCAGCGCCTCTGGAACCTCCCGAGGCTCCTGGGCCTGGGGGCTCATGAAGATCGGCTTCCGCAGCCCACGACGTCCGCTACTTCAGCACCCCTTCATCTTCAACACTGTCAGGTGACATCCTTCAAGTTTCGTTTCCAGCTGGGAGCGCCCCCCAGGGCTGCATTATTCCCAGGACGCGTGGGTCCGTCCCTGTGACATGTATCCTTTTTTTACTTTATGTTCCAAGCTTACTTTGTTGGGGGCGCCCCTTGGGCTGCATCATCCCCAACTCGCTCGAGTCAGACCCGGCGGCATGTACCCCTCTTGCGTTTATTTTCGGGCCATGCGTTCGACCCATCATGCTTGTTATTTGATGCTGTCCATGGCACCCCTTCTTCCTTCATGTTGGCCGCTTGCACGTTAAAGGGGGGTACCTGAGCATCGTGACTCATGGGCTCCTACTGGCTCTCCAGCCCTCACCCTCTGGCCTTGTCCACGGCATCGCGACCTCGCATACCAGCGACGGCGGAGACCCGCTCGAGGGACGGGACCCGAGGACGTAGAGCGTCGGGATCTAACCAAATTTGCAGGAACACATCACAAGTTAAGGCCCAGTGCCAGGCGCAACCCGCCTTGAGGTAGGGCTCCGTGAGTCCCGCGCTGGCTCATGGGTGCCCAGATACACCTCGTCAGGCCCTACCGTGCCAGCCACGTGTCAGGGCGGGGCTGTACACGCCCCGAGGGCTCCTCCCGGAGGGGAGCCCCCTCCCACGCACTAGTGGAAGCACCATGATTCGCTCTGGCTGACGACACTGCCGAGGAGCGGCTATGCCCGTACAGATACGGAAGCGCTATGCTCCGCGCTGGTGATAAACAACTGAGGGTGGCCCCTGGCCGCATCAACCTCAGGGAGCCCAGAGCTCAGTGTCTGGCCTCATCGCAACGCCTCCCCTCAGGAGTACCGCGTGAGGGGGCTGGGCATGGGGGCTGCGCCTGGGTCACGCCCAGACGCACGCCACCCAGCCAGGCCCCTCGGGCCTGGTTCGTCGCATGTCCCTCCCCGAGCGGAGCCAAGGTACGAAGGTCATTTGAGCGTCAAGGGGGACTCCTGAGCATCACGACTCAGGAGCCTAACTAGTCACGTAGCCCCTCACTCCTTAGTTCCGAAAGGCTAACGGCGGTTGAGGTATGCGCGGGGCCGGGCTCTGCAGATGTAGAATGGTAGATTCACCCACACATTGTTGGGGAACGTTGCAGAAAATAAAAAAATTCCTACGGTTCCACCAAGATCCATCTATGAGTTCATCTAAGCAACAAGTGAAAGGGGAGATGCATATACATACCACTTTGTAGATCGCGAGCGGAAGCGTTCAAAAGAACGGGGTTGAAGTAGTCGTTCTCGTCGTGATCCTATCACCGGATATCCTAGCGCCGAATGGACGGCACCTCCGCGTTCAACACATGTACGGTCAGCTTGACGTCTCCTCCGTCTTGATCCAGCAAGGGGGAAGGAGAGGTTGATGATGATCCAGCAGCACGACAGCGTGGTGGTGGATGCAGCAGAACTCCGGCAGGGCTTCGCCAAGCTGCTGCGGGAGGAGGACGAGGTGTAGCAGGGGGAGGGAGGCGCCAAGACTTGGGGTGCAGCTGCCCTCCCCCTGCCCTCCTTTATATAGGCCCCCAGGGGGGGCGCCGGCCCTGGGAGATGCAATCTCCCAAGGGGGCGGCGGCCAGGGGGGTGGAGTGCCCCCCAAGGCAAGTGGTGCGCCCCCCCCCCCACCTAGGGTTTCCAACCCTAGGCGCAGGGGGGCCCAAGGGGGGCGCACCAGCCCACTAGGGGCTGGTTCCCCTCCCACTTCAGCCCACGGGGCCCTCCGGGATAGGTGGCCCCACCCGGTGGACCCCCGGGACCCTTCCGGTGGTCCCGGTACAATACCGGGTGACCCCGAAACTTTCCCGATGGCCGAAACAGCACTTCCTATATAGTTTTCTTTACCTCCGGACCATTCCGGAACTCCTCGTGACGTCCGGGATCTCATCCGGGACTCCGAACAACATTCGGTTTGCTGCATACTCATATTCATACAACCCTAGCGTCACCGAACCTTAAGTGTGTAGACCCTACGGGTTCGGGAGACATGCAGACATGACCGAGACGGCTCTCCGGTCAATAACCAACAGCGGGATCTGGATACCCATGTTGGCTCCCACATACTCCTCGATGATCTCATCGGATGAACCACGATGTCGAGGGTTCAAGCAACCCCGTATACTATTCCCTTTGTCAGACGGTATGTTACTTGCCCGAGACTCGATCGTCGGTATCCCAATACCTCGTTCAGTCTCGTTACCGGCAAGTCACTTTACTCGTACCGTAATGCATGATCCCGTGACCAGACACTTGGTCACTTTGAGCTCATTATGATGATGCACTACCGAGTGGGCCCAGTGATACCTCTCCGTAACACGGAGTGACAAATCCCAGTCTCGATCCGTGTCAACCCAACAGACACTTTCGGAGATACCTGTAGTGCACCTTTATAGTCACCCAGTTACGTTGTGACGTTTGGTACACCCAAAGCACTCCTACGGTATCCGGGAGTTACACGATCTCATGGTCTAAGGAAGAGATACTTGACATTGGAAAAGCTCTAGCAAAACGAACTACACGATCTTGTGCTATGCTTAGGAATGGGTCTTGTCCATCACATCATTCTCCTAATGATGTGATCCCGTTGTCAACGACATCTAATGTCCATAGTCAGGAAACCATGACTATCTGTTGACCAACGAGCTAGTCAACTAGAGGCTTACTAGGGACGTATTGTGGTCTATGTATTCACACGTGTATTACGATTTCCGGATAATACAATTATAGCATGAATAAAAGACAATTATCATGAACAAGGAAATATAATAATAATCCTTTTATTATTGCCTCTAGGGCATATTTCCAACAGTCTCCCACTTGCACTAGAGTCAATAATCTAGTTACATTGTGATGAATCGAACACCCATAGAGTTCTGGTGTTGATCATGTTTTGCTCGCGAGAGAGGTTTAGTCAACGGATCTGCGACATTCAGATCCGTATGTACTTTGCAAATATCTATGTCTCCATCTTGAACATTTTCACGGATGGAGTTGAAGCGACGCTTGATGTGCCTGGTCTTCTTGTGAAACCTGGGCTCCTTGGCAAGGGCAATAGCTCCAGTGTTGTCACAGAAGAGTTTGATCGGCCCCGACGCATTGGGTATGACTCCTAGGTCGGTGATGAACTCCTTCACCCAAATTGCTTCATGCGCTGCCTCCGAGGCTGCCATGTACTCCGCTTCACATGTAGATCCCGCCACGACGCTCTGCTTGCAGCTGCACCAGCTTACTGCTCCACCATTCAACATATACACGTATCCGGTTTGTGACTTAGAGTCATCCAGATCTGTGTCGAAGCTAGCGTCGACGTAACCCTTTACGACGAGCTCTTCGTCACCTCCATAAACGAGAAACATGTCCTTTGTCCTTTTCAGGTACTTCAGGATATTCTTGACCGCTGTCCAGTGTTCCTTGCCGGGATTACTTTGGTACCTTCCTACCAAACTTACGGCAAGGTTTACATCAGGTCTGGTACACAGCATGGCATACATAATAGATCCTATGGCTGAGGCATAGGGGATGACGCTCATCTCTTCTTTATCTTTTGCCGTGGTCGGGCATTGAGCCGAGCTCAATCTCACACCTTGCAGTACAGGCAAGAACCCTTTCTTGGACTGATCCATTTTGAACTTCTTCAAAATCTTATCAAGGTATGTGCTTTGTGAAAGACCTATGAGGCGTCTCGATCTATCCCTATAGATCTTGATGCCTAATATGTAAGCAGCTTCTCCAAGGTCCTTCATTGAAAAACACTTATTCAAGTAGGCCTTAATGCTGTCCAAGAATTCTATATCATTTCCCATCAAAAGTATGTCATCTACATATAATATGAGAAATGCTACAGAGCTCCCACTCACTTTCTTGTAAACGCAGGCTTCTCCATAAGTCTGCATAAACCCAAACGCTTTGATCATCTCATCAAAGCGAATGTTCCAACTCCGAGATGCTTGCACCAGCCCATAAATGGATCGCTGGAGCTTGCATACTTTGTTAGCATTCTTAGGATCGACAAAACCTTCCGGCTGCATCATATACAGCTCTTCCTTAAGATACCGTTAAGGAATGCCGTTTTGACGTCCATCTGCCATATCTCATAATCATAGTATGCGGCAATTGCTAACATGATTCGGACGGACTTAAGCTTCGCTACGGGAGAGAAAGTCTCATCGTAGTCAATCCCTTGAACTTGCCGATAACCCTTAGCGACAAGTCGAGCTTTATAGATGGTGACATTACCATCCGCGTCCGTCTTCTTCTTAAAGATCCATTTGTTTTCTATCGCTCGCCGATCATCGGGCAAGTCAGTCAAAGTCCATACTTTGTTTTCATACATGGATTCTATCTCGGATTGCATGGCTTCTAGCCATTTGTTGGAATCTGGGCCCGCCATCGCTTCTTCATAGTTCGAAGGTTCACCGTTGTCTAACAACATGATTTCCAGGACAGGGTTGCCATACCACTCTGGTGTGGAACGTGTCCTTGTGGACCTACGAAGTTCAGTAGCAACTTGATCAGAAGTACCTTGATCATCATCATTAATTTCCTCTCCAGTCGGTGTAGGCACCACAGGAACGTTTTCCTGAGCTGCACTACTTTCCGGTTCAAGAGGTAGTACTTCATCGAGTTCTACTTTCCTCCCACTTACTCCTTTCGAGAGAAACTCTTTTTCCAGAAAGGATCCGTTCTTGGCAACAAAGATCTTGCCCTCGGATCTTAAGTAGAAGGTATACCCAATGGTTTCCTTAGGGTATCCTATGAAGACGCATTTTTCCGACTTGGGTTCGAGCTTTTCAGGTTGAAGTTTCTTGACATAAGCATCGCATCCCCAAACTTTTAGAAACGACAGCTTAGGTTTCTTCCCAAACCATAATTCATACGGTGTCGTCTCAACGGATTTAGACGGTGCCCTATTTAAAGTGAATGTAGCTGTCTCTAGAGCGTATCCCCAAAATGATAGCGGTAAATCGGTAAGAGACATCATAGATCGCACCATATCCAATAGAGTGCGATTACGACGTTCGGACACACCGTTACGCTGAGGTGTTCCAGGCGGCGTGAGTTGTGAAACGATTCCACATTTTCTTAAGTGTGTACCAAATTCGTGACTTAAATATTCTCCTCCACGATCCGATCGTAAGAATTTTATCTTTCGGTCACGTTGATTCTCTACTTCATTCTGAAATTCCTTGAACTTTTCAAAGGTCTCAGACTTGTGTTTCATCAAGTAGACATACCCATATCTACTCAAGTCATCAGTGAGAGTGAGAACATAACGATATCCTCCGCGAGCCTCAACGCTCATTGGACCGCACACATCGGTATGTATGATTTCCAATAAGTTGGTTGCTCGCTCCATTGTTCCGGAGAACGGAGTCTTGGTCATTTTACCCATGAGGCATGGTTCGCATGTGTCAAATGATTCATAATCGAGAGACTCTAAAAGTCCATCAGCATGGAGCTTCTTCATGCGCTTGACACCAATGTGACCAAGGCGGCAGTGCCACAAGTATGTGGGACTATCGTTATCAACTTTACATCTTTTGGTATTCACACTATGAATATGTGTAACATTACGTTCGAGATTCATTAAGAATAAACCATTGACCATCGGGGCATGACCATAAAACATATCTCTCATATAAATAGAACAACCATTATTCTCGGATTTAAATGAGTAGCCATCTCGTATCAAACGAGATCCAGATACAATGTTCATGCTCAAACTTGGCACTAAATAACAATTATTGAGGTTTAAAACTAATCCCGTAGGTAAATGTAGAGGTAGCGTGCCGACGGCGATCACATCGACCTTGGAACCATTCCCGACGCGCATCGTCACCTCGTCCTTCGCCAGTCTCCGCTTATTCCGCAGCTCCTGCTGTGAGTTACAAATGTGAGCAACGGCACCGGTATCAAATACCCAGGAGTTACTACGAGTACTGGTAAGGTACACATCAATTACATGTATATCAAATATACCTTTAGTGTTGCCGGCCTTCTTGTCCGCTAAGTATTTGGGGCAGTTCCGCTTCCAGTGACCCTTCCCTTTGCAATAAAAGCACTCAGTCTCAGGCTTGGGTCCATTCTTTGACTTCTTCCCGGCAACTGGCTTACCGGGCGCGGCAACATCTTTGCCGTCCTTCTTGAAGTTCTTCTTACCCTTGCCCTTCTTGAACTTAGTGGTCTTATTGACCATCAACACTTGATGTTCTTTCTTGATTTCAACCTCTGCTGACTTCAGCATTGAAAATACTTCAGGAATGGTCTTCACCATCCCCTGCATATTGTAGTTCAACACAAAGCTCTTGTAGCTCGGTGGGAGCGACTGAAGGATTCTGTCAATGACCGCCTCGTCCGGGAGGTTGATCTCCAGCTGGGACAGGCGGTTGTGCAACCCAGACATTTTGAGTATGTGCTCACTGACAGAACTGTTTTCCTCCATCTTACAACTATAGAACTTGTCGGAGACTTCATATCTCTCGACCCGGGCATGAGCTTGGAAAACCATTTTCAGCTCCTCGAACATCTCATATGCTCCGTGTTTCTCAAAACGCTTTTGGAGCCCCGGTTCTAAGCTGTAAAGCATGCCGCACTGAACGAGGGAGTAATCATCAGCACGTGATTGCCAAGTGTTCATAACGTCTTGGTTCTCTGGGATGGGTGCTTCACCTAGCGGTGCATCTAGGACATAATCTTTCTTGGCTGCTATGAGGATGATCCTCAGGTTCCGGACCCAGTCCGAATAGTTGCTGCCATCATCTTTCAGCTTGGTTTTCTCTAGGAACGCGTTGAAGTTCATGTTGACATGAGCGTTGGCCATTTGATCTACAAGACATATTTTGCAAAAGTTTTAGACTAAGTTCATGATAATTAAGTTCATCTAATCAAATTATTTAATGAACTCCCACTCAGATTAGACATCCCTCTAGTCATCTAAGTGTTACACGATCCGAGTCGACTAGGCCGTGTCCGATCATCACGTGAGACGGACTAGTCATCATCGGTGAACATCTCCATGTTGATCGTATCTTCCATACGACTCATGTTCGACCTTTCGGTCTCTGTGTTCCGAGGCCATGTCTGTACATGCTAGGCTCGTCAAGTTAACCCTAAGTGTTCTGCATGTGTAAATCTGTCTTACACCCGTTGTATGTGAACGTAAGGATCTATCACACCCGATCATCACGTGGTGCTTCGAAACGACGAACTTTAGCAACGGTGCACAGTTAGGGGGAACACTTTCTTGAAATTATTATAAGGGATCATCTTATTTACTACCGCCGTTCTAAGTAAACAAGATGCATAAAACATAATAAACATCACATGCAATTATATAGTAGTGACATGATATGGCCAATATCATATAGCTCCTTCGATCTCCATCTTCGGGGCTCCATGATCATCTTCGTCACCGGCATGACACCATGATCTCCATCATTGTGTCTTCATGAAGTTGTCACGCCAACGACTACTTCTACTTCTATGGCTAACGCGTTTAGCAATAAAGTAAAGTAATTTACATGGCGTTCTTCAATGACACGCAGGTCATACAAAAATAAAGACAACTCCTATGGCTCCTGCCGGTTGTCATACTCATCGACATGCAAGTCGTGATTCCTATTACAAGAACATGATCTCATACATCACAATATATCATTCATCATTCATCACAACTTCTGGCCATATCACATCACATGACAATTGCTGCAAAAACAAGTTAGACGTCCTCTAATTGTTGTTGCATCTTTTACGTGGCTGCAATTGGGTTCTAGCAAGAACGTTTTCTTACCTACGAATAACCACAACGTGATTTTGTCAACTTCTATTTACCCTTCATAAGGACCCTTTTCATCTAATCCGCTCCAACTAAAGTAGGAGAGACAGACACCCGCTAGCCACCTTATGCAACTAGTGCATGTCAGTCGGTGGAACCTGTCTCACGTAAGCGTACGTGTAAGGTCGGTCCGGGCCGCTTCATCCCACAATACCGCTGAAGCAAGAAAAGACTAGTAGCGGCAAGCAAGTTGACAAGATCTACGCCCACAACAAAATTGTGTTCTACTCGTGCAATAGAGAACTACGCATAGACCTAGCTCATGATGCCACTGTTGGGGAACGTTGTAGAAAATAAAAAATTTCCTACGATTTCACCAAAATCCATCTATGAGTTCATCTAAGCAACGAGTGAAAGGGGAGATGCATCTACATACCACTTTGTAGATCGCGAGCGGAAGCGTTCAAAAGAACGGGGTTGAAGTAGTCGTTCTCGTCGTGATCCTATCACCGGAGATCCTAGCGCCGAACGGACGGCACCTCCGCGTTCAACACACGTACGGTCAGCGTGACGTCTCCTCCGTCTTGATCCAGCAAGGGGGAAGGAGAGGTTGATGATGATCCAGCAGCACGACGGCGTGGTGGTGGATGCAGCAGAACTCCGGCAGGGCTTCGCCAAGCTGCTGCGGGAGGAGGACGAGGTGTAGCAGGGGGAGGGAGGCGCCAAGACTTGGGGTGCGGCTGCCCTCCCCCCTACCCTCCTTTATATAGGCCCCCAAGGGGGGGCGCCGGCCCTGGGAGATGCAATCTCCCAAGGGGGCGGCGGCCAGGGGGGTGGAGTGCCCCCCAAGGCAAGTGGTGCGCCCCCCCCACCTAGGGTTTCCAACCCTAGGCGCAGGGGGGGGCCAAGGGGGGGCGCACCAGCCCACTAGGGGCTGGTTCCCCTCCCACTTCAGCCCACGGGGCCCTCCGGGATAGGTGGCCCCACCCGGTGGACCCCCGGGACCCTTCCGGTGGTCCCGGTACAATACCGGATGACCCCGAAACTTTCCCGATGGCCGAAACAGCACTTCCTATATAGTTTTCTTTACCTCCGGACCATTCCGGAACTCCTCGTGACGTCCGGGATCTCATCCGGGACTCCGAACAACATTCGGTTTGCTGCATACTCATATTCATACAACCCTAGCGTCACCGAACCTTAAGTGTGTAGACCCTACGGGTTCGGGAGACATGCAGACATGACCGAGACGGCTCTCCGGTCAATAACCAACAGCGGGATCTGGATACCCATGTTGGCTCCCACATACTCCTCGATGATCTCATCGGATGAACCACGATGTCGAGGGTTCAAGCAACCCCGTATACTATTCCCTTTGTCAGACGGTATGTTACTTGCCCGAGACTCGATCGTCGGTATCCCAATACCTCGTTCAGTCTCGTTACCGGCAAGTCACTTTACTCGTACCGTAATGCATGATCCCGTGACCAGACACTTGGTCACTTTGAGCTCATTATGATGATGCACTACCGAGTGGGCCCAGTGATACCTCTCCGTAACACGGAGTGACAAATCCCAGTCTCGATCCGTGTCAAACCAACAGACACTTTCGAAGATACCTGTAGTGCACCTTTATAGTCACCCAGTTACGTTGTGACGTTTGGTACACCCAAAGCACTCCTACGTTATCCGGGAGTTACACGATCTCATGGTCTAAGGAAGAGATACTTGACATTGGAAAAGCTCTAGCAAAACGAACTACACGATCTTGTGCTATGCTTAGGAATGGGTCTTGTCCATCACATCATTCTCCTAATGATGTGATCCTGTTGTCAACGACATCTAATGTCCATAGTCAGGAAACCATGAATATCCGTTGACCAACGAGCTAGTCAACTAGAGGCTTACTACGGACGTATTGTGGTCTATGTATTCACACGCGTATTACTATTTCCGGATAATACAATTATAGCATGAATAAAAGACAATTATCATGAACAAGGAAATATAATAATAATCCTTTTATTATTGCCTCTAGGGCATATTTCCAACACACATCTCACCTCCCTACTTGCTGTTCGTGCGCCAAGGGGGACTCCTGAGCATCGCGACTCAAGAGCCGAACTTGTCACGTAGCCCCTCACTCCTTGGTCCCATCCTGGTTTCCGGTCGGGGCTAACGGTGGCTGAGGTATGCGCGGGACCGGGCTCTGCCGGCGTAGAACATAAGCAAGTAGGAAGGAAAAGCGCAAATCTCAAGGAATTCAAAAGCAAATATTACAGTCCATAACTGTTATCACAACACCAAACACAAGTTTAAACGCCTCCCCGAGGCATGATGCATGTTGCAGGAGCTGAAAGCAGGACAGGAGCCACAATGGAGTCATTTGTTGGCGGCGGAGTTGCGCGGAGCGGGTTCACCTTGTGAAGCCGCAGGACCAGCAGCGCCTCGCTTCGGCTTGGTGCTAAAGGCCCGGAACTTCTCCAGCAGAGCCTCCGCATGACCCTTCACGGCCTCAGCAGCGGCAAGCTTGCCGCTCGCTGGCTCCAGCAGGCTGCCGAGGTTGACGTCGGGATCGCGAAGGTAGACGTGGGTAAGGACCCGCGTCAGCGCTGCAGAAGACAGGACACGCTCCTTGGCCTCAGCCGTAGGGCCAAGGCCAAGGGTGACATCTTCAAGAGCACGGATCGGGAAGGGGAGCAGCTTGGCAGGGCCGTCCTCGACGCCGGCCAGCGGGCTTTCGAGGCCGCTGTCGTAAAGCGACCTCAGCAAGGTGCAAGCCTTCACCTCCATCTCCGTGAAGGCCTCGCTGTCCTCGGCAAGGACCCGCGCCTTGCCGTCCAGCTCGACCTTCTTCGCTTCCAACTCCTGCTCCGGTACGCCCAGACGGTCACGGCGCTTGTTAAGCTTGGCGTCTCGGTCCTTGACGGCCGCCTCGCGAGCCTTCATGTCTTCCTCCTTCTCTTGACGAATGCGGGCCTCCTTGGCAAGCTGGTCCCGCAGGCCCTGCAGCTCGCTCTCCAGCGCCTTGCAGCGACCTCGGGCATCGGCCGCCTCCCCCAAGGCGGCGTCGCGAGAAGCCTTCGCCCCAAGGACGGCCAGCTTCTCCTCGTCGCAAGCCGTCGAGGCCTGAACCAGCGCCGCTGGAATCAAGGCGTCAGAGCGAATCCAGCCAGAAGCCAGCTCCAAGTGCTCGGCCACCAAGCGAGGGTCGGCGCCCAGAAGATCTTGCTGCAACTGGTCCAGTTCAGCAGCAGCACGATCCAGGACAGTGGGTGGAGTCAGAGAGACAGCAGTTGGTGGAGTAGGAGGAGAGGACGGTAGCGTAACCACGGTATCCTGAGGCGGGACTTGCTGCGCCCCAATAGCTGTGGTGGTGGCATCAGGCAAGGATACCTCAGGAGTCGCTTGGGCCATGGGGGCTAAGCTCGCCCCAGCCAGCTCCACCAGGCCTCGCGAGGACGACCGGGCAGGAGAGGCCCATGCCTTGCAGTCACCTTCTTTCGCGGGTAGAGGCGCTGCCCCAGTCGGAACCTCAGGAGCCCCCTTCAGCTTCTTCGCCGCAGGCGCCAGCCTAGCCAAGAGATACAGACATCAAGCCTCAGCGACAAAACAGGGAATAAAACAAGAATCAAGCACTTACTAGTCATCGCTCGCGAGCTCGAGCAACCTCCGGCCATACTTGAAGCCCGAGAACCGGCTGTAGGGATCAGCCTCGAGAGGCCCGGGAGCAGGAGGCGCGTCTGCGGATCGCCTTGGAGCCGGGGCGGACCCGCGGGGGACCAGCCCAGTCCTGTCCTTCTTCGAGATCGGGGGCAAGCTCTCGCCGCCCCGCTTGTCGCCATCCTCGTCGTCGCTCGGCAAGAGGCGGAGAGCACGGGACCTGCGCTGGGGGAGGGGCGCTCTCGACTCCCCGCCGGTAGCCTCGGAGTCAGGCCCTTCTTCCCGCTCCTCTTCTTCCTCCTCTTTGCTGGAGTCACTGGAGGACACGTTCACCATCGCCAGGGCCGCCGGGTCCTCGGGAACCTCCGTGGGCATGGGCCCGTCCCCATTGAAGACGGTCATGGAGTCCACTGCCTACTCCCAATCATCTCAAAGGAACAGGGGTACAGGGGCACCCTCCAGCCTCGCCATGTCTCCTCCGACCAAAGATTGGAGGACCGCGGCCAGATCTTTGTCGACCAAGACTGCGGGGATCGGGCAGGGCCTCCACGGCGGAAGCGAGTACTAACAAAGCGGGGCCACCTGGTGCTCCAGGAACTCCCTCAGGAGCGATGCACCAGTCAGCTTCACCGCTGCCATGTTGCCCGGCCTCAGATCCGCGTCCATCTTCTCCAGCACCGGCTTCCCACGGGGGTCCAGGAGTTCCGCGCGAGACCAATCATCGAAGCTCGTGGGGTGCCCCATTGGCAGAATCAGCCGAGGGTGGATGCGCCCAGCATCTACCATGACCCATTTTCTCCTGAAGCCCTCAATCCTCTTCCCAGGCTTCGAGATGGCGTTGGAGCTGCCATACACGACAAAGCACGCACATGCGGAGATGGGACCACGAGAGGTCCGGAGGGAGAAGTAGTGGCGCAGCAAGGCCACTGAGGGCTGCACTCCGACATGAGCCTCACAATAGTAGGCGAAGATCGCCAGAAGAAGAATAGAGTTGGGGTGGAGGTGCAGAGCTTGCAGTTTGTAATGGCGGAGGACAGAGAAGAAAAACTCAGAAAAGGGAGGCACCAGACCGGCAGCAATGGCGCTTATGAAGAGTGGATAGAAGGTGCTCCCTTGGCCCTCGAGAAGAGTGGAGCCGGCCTTGAACACCTCTGCCCCGTCGATGCCATGCGTTGCTGCCATCCGGCGCACCCAGGCAAGGCTCGTCTCAGACACGTTTGGCGAGTCCAAGGCGGGTGAGTACCAAGCTCCGGCCGGGGTCTGGCGAGGCACCATGTCTTGCTAGGGCACGCGGTCAAAATAGATCTGAAGATTTCAGAGGCAGGAAGGAAGGGCGGAAGAAAGGGGATCTGGGCAATGACCGGAGGAAGCAAGGGAAGCAAAGCCTAGGCAGATGCCGCTCTTTTGTCGATTCACGCAGTTGCTAAGGCACCCACGACCAACCAACCGCCACGTGGCGCCCGAGGCCGCAGGCTGTTAGGGACCGCGGCACTTCGCACTTGCCCCTTCGCATCTCTGCTTAGCCAAGTTCGGGCGCGCCTTGGGCCCGGGGGCTACTGTCGGCGTTCTGGGAACGGGGGTCCCCAGACTTGCCCACCTGCGGCGTGGCTCAAGGGGCGGCCCAGCACGGCCCATCTTCATTAGCACGAGCTCAAGACCCTCGCGAGGGGCCAAGCCTCGCGGGGTGGACGACAAGAAGCTTCCTCAGGAACGGCCTCGTCAGGCTGGCTCGCGAGGAGGCAGAGAGATCAAGGCGGGGTACCTCACGAGGTGCCCATGACGCAAGCCATGACGACCAAGGGCACCAGGCGGGCGCCAGCCCGCGCAGTGTCCTCCTTTACTCTTTGGTGCAAAGGGAGCAAGCGCAGGTGAGAGCATCAAGCAAAGGCATCCGTTTCGGTGCAACAAGACCAAGACCATCGCAACGGCAGGAAGGAAATCATTGTGGAGCCCAAGCCGGCGTCACCACCAGAGCCTTTGACAGGCGAGGACCAACTTTAGTCGGGATAAGTGTACTGGATGTTCCTCTTCAAAATGGCCAATTGTTGGCGCCCTTCCCGCTCAATATTTGGGAAGAGGCCCAGGGCTTTTGCCTATAAATAGGACTAGCCACCCACAAGGTAGAGGGAGGAGGAGAAGAGGATGAGCATCATCTGAAAACCAGCAGGAAGAGCGACTGAACTCCCCCTAGCAGTTCATCGCACCAGCCAAGAACAGACCCTCGCGAGGCTGTTCTTCCTTGTATTGTTCATCATCAGCCCAAGAGGCAATCCACCACACCACAAACTAGAGTAGGGTATTACACCAAAATGGTGGCCCGAACTAGTATAAACCCTGTGTCTCTTGTGTTGTTCCTTTCATAGCTTAGATCCTAGCGAGGCGGCGAGGTGCAGGTAGGTACAAGGCGAGATCTCCGTGCGCACCCCAGTGTTCAAACCTAGAGGGTCTGCCGGAACCCGAAATCCGACAGCTCCCCTCCTAAGGCCCATTATTCCCTCTGGGGGTTCCGGTAACCCCCAGGTAGTCCGATAGATACCCGATACACCTTGAAACACTTCTGGTGTCTGAATACTATCATCCTATATATCAATCTTTACCTCTTGACCATTTTAAGACTCCTCATCATGTCCGTGATCTCATCCGGGACTTCGAGCAACATTCGGTCACCAAAACACATAACTCATATAATATAAAATCATCACCGAACGTTAAGCGTGCGGACCCTACGAGTTCGAGTACTATGTAGACATGACTGAGACACCTCTCCGGTCAATAACCAATAGCGAAACCTGGATTCTCATATTGGTTCCTACATATTCTACGAAGATCTTTATCGGTCAAACCGTAATGACAACATACGTTATTCCCTTTGTCATCGGTATGTTACTTGCCCGAGATTCGATCGTCGATATCTTCATACCTAGTTCAATCTTGTTACCGGCAAGTCTGTTTACTCGTCCTGTAATGCATCATCGCGCAACTAACTCATCAGTCTCTTTACTTGCAAGGCTTCTTATGATGTGCATTACTGAGAGGGCCCAGAGATACCTCTCCGATACTCGAAGTGACAAATCCTAATCTCGATCTATACTAGCCGAACATACACCTTCAGAGATACCTGTAGAGCATCTTTATAATCACCTAGTTACATTGTGATGTTTGATAGCACAAAAGGTGTCATGGATTTAACACGAAAGATGCCCTAGCAAAAGGACGTATGTGTGGAGCCACCGCAACTAGGTTAGCTTGAAGGGGTGGGTTAAGCGGGACAAAGGACGCAGAGAGTTTACCCAGGTTCGCCCCCTCTCAACAAGGTAAAAGCCTACTCCTGCTTTAGGTTTTATTGCTTGGGTTTCGATTACCAGGGAGCGAATACGCTTGACCTAGTTCTCGATAAGTTGTTTCTTGAGTTAACCCGCCACTGGGTCACCCCTTTATATACACAGGTTGATGCCCGACGGCTTACAGAGTCCTGGCCGACTCACACAAACGTGACCGGCTCGGTTTCTAACTAAGCTTGTCTTACCGTACAAGTTAACATATGCTGACTTACACCCGTGGGCCTCAAGTCATCTCCGGGTCTTGGGCCTTCAGTAAGTTTGCCCTATGAACCGCCATCTTCACATCTTGGACCCTATTGGGCTTCTTCATCTTTAAGCCGCCAGGGGCATGACCCGGTCCCTCCTGGGCGGGTCATACCCAGTAATTATATCCCCAACATAAGGTATTCCTCCGGTATCCGGGAGTTGCATGATCTCATAGTCAAAGGAATATGTATATGACATGAAGAAAGAAATAGCAATAAAACTGAAAGATCAATATGCTAAGCTAATAGATGGGTCTTGTCCATCACACATGTCTATGGTTAGGAAACTTAACCATCTTTGATTAACGAGCTAGTCTAGTAGAGTCTTACTAGGGACACAGTGTTTTGTCTATGTATCCACACATGTATCAAGTTTTCTATTAATACAAATCTAGCATGAATAATAAACATTTATCATGATATAAGGAAATATAGAATAATAACTTTATTATTGCCTCTAGGGCATATTTCCTTCATGTAGATGCTCTCCCCCTCTCATAGCTATGCATCTCCAGGGATAGATCTTGCATGTGCGCATAATTTTTTTTGTTTTCCATGCAACATTCCCCAATAGTGGTATCAGAGATAGGTCTATGCGTAGATGATATGCACGAGTAGAACATAAAAGTGTTGTGGGCGGTGATGTTCATACTGCTTACCACCAACATCTTATTTTGATTCGGCGGCATTGTGGGATGAAGCGACCCAGACCAACCTTACATGTCCACGCACATGAGATCGGTTCCACCAAGTGATATGCAACTTGTTTTGCATAAAGGTGGTTGGCGGGTGTCTATTTCTCCTACTTTAGTTGAATCACATTTGACTCTGACTAGTCCTTAAAGAAGGATAAAACAACAAACTTGCTAATCACTGTT
This sequence comes from Triticum aestivum, assembly GCF_018294505.1. Taxonomy (NCBI): domain Eukaryota; kingdom Viridiplantae; phylum Streptophyta; class Magnoliopsida; order Poales; family Poaceae; genus Triticum; species Triticum aestivum. The sequence goes on from NC_057798.1 coordinate 630,763,797, forward strand.
GTGGTTTTTGCGTAGGTAAGAACAGTTCTTGCTAGTTGCCCTTAGCAGCCACGTAAAACTTGCAACAACAAAGTAGAGGACATCTAACTTGTTTTTGCAGGGCATGTTGTGATGTGATATGGTCAAGATATGATATGACATATGTTGATGTATGAGATGATCATGTTTTGTAATAAGTTCTCAAGTTGCATGTCAATGAGTACGACAACCGGTAGGAGCCTTAAGGTTGTCTTTAATTATTGTATGACCTGCGTGTCAATCACTAAGCACATGTAATTGCTTTATTTTATCACTATGCATTAGCAATAATTGTAGAAGCAATAGTTGGCGAGTCGACCCCGACGCTACGATGGAGAACAACGTGTCGAGCCGGTGACGATGGAGATCATGTCAATGCTTTGGAGATGGAGATCAAAATCACAAGATGATGATGACCATATCATGTCACATATTTTGATTGCATGTGATGTTTATCCTTTATGCATCTTATTTTGCTTAGAACGATGGTAGCATTATAAGATGGTCCCTTCACATAATTTCAAGATAAAAGTGTTCTCCCTGAGTATGCACCATTGCCAAAGTTCGTCGTTTCGAATCACCTCATGATGATCGGGTGTGATAGACTCTACGTTCACAAACAACGGGTGTAAGACAATTTTACACATGCAGAATACTTGGGTTAAACTTGACGAGCCTAGCATGTACAGACATGGTCTCGGAACACTAGAGACCGAAAGGTCGAACGTGAGTCATATAGTAGACATGATCAACATAGATATGTTCACCATTGAAGACTACCCCATCTCATGTGATGATCGGACATGGGTTAGTTGATTTGGATTGCGTATCACTTAGACAACTCGAGGGATCTTGATTTCAGTGGGAGTTCATTAGTAATTTGATTATTCCAACTAAAAATCTGTCATGAACTTAGTATTAATAGTTTTTGCATATCTATGTTGCAGATCAATGCCTGTGCTACCGTTCCCCTTGAATTTTAATGCGTTTCTAGAGAAAGCTAAGTTGAAATATGATGGTAGCAACTACACGGACTGGGTTTGTAACTTGAGGATTATCCTCATTGCTGCAAAGAAGAATTATGTCCTTAATGCACCGCTAGGTGACAAACCTGCTGCAGGAGCTACTATAGATGTTCTAAACGTCTGGCAGGCTCGATCTGATGACTACTCAATAGTTCAGTGTGCCATGCTTTACGGCCTAGAACCGAGACTTCAAAGACATTTTGAACGCCACATAGCATATGAGATGTTCCAAGAACTGAAGTTAATATTTCAAGCAAATGCTTGGGTTGAGAGATATGAAGTCTCCAACAAGTTCTATACTCAAAATGTCTGGGTATCATAACCACTTAACTAAGGTGGGAATTGATCTTCCAATTGAGAGTGTTATTGACATAGTTCTTCAGTCACTGCCACCAAGCTACAAAGGCTTCGTGATGAACTATAATATTCAAGGGATGCCAAAAATGATGCCCGAGATCTTCGCGATGCTGAATTTGGCGGGGGTAGAAATCAAGAAGGAGCATCAAGTGTTGATGGCACTAGTTTCAAGAAAAAGGGCAAGGGAAAGAAAGGGAACTTCAAGAAGAATGGAAAGCAAGTTTCCGCTCCCGTGAAGAAGCCCAAAGCTAGACCCAAGCCTGAAACTGAGTGCTTCTACTACAAAGGTAATGGTCATTGGAAGTGGAATTGCCCCAAATACTTGGCAGATAAGAAGGATGGCAAGGTGAACAAAGGTATATTTGATATACATGTCATTGATGTGTACCTTACTAATGCTCGTAGTAGCGCCTGGCTATTTGATACTGGTTCAGTTGCTCATATTTGTAACTTGAAACAAGAGATGCGGAATAAATGAAGATTGGCTACGACGAGGTGACGATGCGCGTCGGGAATGGTTCCAAGGTCGATGTGATCCCCGTCGGCATGCTACCTCTACATCTACCTTCGGGATTAGTTTTAGACTTCAATAATTGGTATTTGGTGCCAACATTGAGCATGAACATTATATCTGGATCTTGTTTATTGCAAGATGGTTATTCATTTAACTCAAACAATAATGGTTGTTCTATTTATATGAGTAATATCTTTTATGGTCATGCACCTTTGATGAACGGTCTATTATTGTTGAATCATGATCGTAGTGATACACATATTCATAATATTGATGCCAAAAGATGCAAAGTTGATAATGATAGTGCAACATACTTGTGGCACTGCTGTTCAGGTCATATTGGTGTAAAGCGCATGAAGAAACTCCATGGGGATGAACTTTTGTAATCACTTGATTATGAATCATTTGATACTTGCAGACCATGCCTCATGGGTAAGATGACTAAAACTCCGTTCTCCGGAACAATGGAGCGAGCTAATGACTTACTGGAAATAATACATAATGATGTATGCGGTCCAATGAGTATTGGGGCACGCGGCGGGTATCATTATTTTCTGACCTTCACAGATAATTTAAGTATATATGGGTATATCTACTTGATGAAACACAAGTCTGAAACATTTCAAAAGTTCAAAGAATTTCAGAGTGAAGTGGAGAACCATCGTAATAAGAAAATAAAGTTTCTACAATCTGATCACGGAGGTGAACTGAGTTATGAGTTTGGCCTTCATTTAAAAGAATGTGGAATTGTTTCACAACTCACGCCACCTGGAACACCACAGCGTAATGGTGTGTCCGAACGTCATAATTGTACTTTATTAGATATGGTGCATTTTATGATGTCTCTTACCGATTTGCCTTTATCATATTGGGGTTATGCATTAGAGACATCCGCATTCACGTTAAATAGGCAACCGTCTAAATCCGTTGAGACGACATAATATGAACTATGGTTTGGCAAGAAACCTATGTTGTCGTTTCTTAAAGTTTGGGGTACGATGCTTATGTTAAAAGGCTTCAGCCTGATAAGCTCAAACCCAAGTCGGAGAAGTGCATCTTCTTAGGATACCCTAAGTAAACTATTGGGTACACTTTCTACCACATATATGAAGGCAATATCTTTGTTGTCAAGAATGGGTCCTTTCTCGGGAAGGAGTTTCTCTCGAAAGAAGTGAGTGGGAGGAAAGTACAACTTGATGAGGCAATTGTAGCTTCTCTTGAATTGGAAAGTAGCACATCAGAGAAAACCGTTCCCGTGACGCCTACACCAACTAGAGAGGAAGCTAATGATGATGATCATGAAACTTCAGATCAAGTTACTACTGAACCTCGAGGTCAACCAGAACACGTTTCGCACCAGAGTGGTACGGTAACCCTGTCCTGAAAGTCATGTTGTTAGACAACGGCGAACCTACGAGCTATGAAGAAGCTATGATGAGCCCAGATTCCGACAAATGGGTTGAGGCCATGAAATATGAGATAGGATCCATGTATGAGAACAAAGTATGGACTTTGGTGGATTTGCCCGATGATTGGTAAGCCATTGAGAATAAATGGATCTTCAAGAAGAAGACATACATTGATGGTAATATCAGTGTCTATAAAGCTTGACTTGTCGCGAAAGGTTCTCGACAAGTTTAAGGGGTTGACTACAATGAGATTTTCTCATCCGTAGTGATGCTTAAGTCTGTCCAAATCATGTTAGCAATTGCCGCATTTTATGATTATGAAATATGGCAAATGGATGTCAAACTGCATTCGTTAATGGGTTTCTTAAAGAAGAGTTGTATATGATGCAACCAGAAGGTTTTGTCGATCCTAAAGGTGCTAACAAAGTGTGCAAGCTCCAGCGATGCATGTATGGACTGGTGCAAGCATCTCGGAGTTGGAATATACGCTCTGATGATGTGATCAAAGCATATGGTTTATACAGACTTACTGTGAAGCCTGTATTTACAAAAAAAAAGTGAGTGGGAGCTCTGTAGCATTTTTGATATTATATGTGGATAACATATTGTTAATTGGAAATGAAATAGAATTTCTGGATAGCATAAAAGGATACTTGAATAAGATTTTGCAATGAAAGACCTCGGTGAAGCTACTTACATATTGGGCATCAAGATCTATAGGGATAGATTGAGACACTTAATAGGACTTTCACAAAGCACATACCTTGGCAATTTTTTTGAAGAAGTTCAAAAATGGATCGGTCAAAGAAAGGGTTCTTGCCTGTGTTACAAGTTGTGAAGTTGAGTAAGACTCAAAGTCGGACCACAGTAGAAGATAGAGAGAGAATGAAAGTCATTCCCTATGCCTCAGCCATATGTTTTATAAAGTATGCCATGTTGTGTACCAGACCTGTTGTGTGCCTTGCCATGAGTTTGGCAAGGGGGTACATTAGTGATCCAGGAGTGAATCACTATACAACAGTCAAAATTATCCTTAGTTACCTAAGAGGACTAAGGAAATGTTTCTCGATTATGGAGGTGATAAAGAATTCATCATAAAGGGTTACGTCGCTGCAAGCTTTGACACCGATTCGTATGACTCTGAGTATCAATCTAGATACGATTGAATGTGGGAGCAATTAGCTAGAGTAGCTCCATGCAGAGCAATGTAGACATAGAAATTTGCAAAATACATATGGATCTGAATGTGGCAGATCCGTTGACTAAACCTCTCTCACAAGCAAAACATGATCACACCTTAGTACTCTTTGGGTGTTAATCTGAAGGAAATATGCCCTAGAGGCAATAATAAAGTTGTTATTTATATTTTCTTATATCATGATAAATGTTTATTATTCATGCTAGAATTGTATTAACCGGAAACTTAGTACATGTGTGAAGACATAGACAATACATAGTGCTAGTATGCCTCTACTTGTCTAGCTCGTTAATCAAAGATGGTTATGTTTCCTAACCATAGACATGTGTTGTCATTTGATGAACGGGATCACACCATTAGAGAATGATGTGATGGACAAGACCCATCCATTAGCTTAGCATTATGATCATTACAGTTTTACTGCTACTACTTTCTTCATCACTTATACATGTTCCTCTGACTATGAGATTATGCAACTCCCGAATACCGGAGGAACACCTTGTGTGCTATCAAATGTCACAACGTAACTGGGTGATTATAAAGATGCTCTACAGGTGTCTCCATAGGTGTTTGTTGGGTTGGCATAGATCAAGATTATGATTTGTCACTCCGTGTATCGGGGAGGTATCTCTGGGCCCTCTCGGTAATGCTCATCACTATAAGCCTTGCAAGCAATGTGACTAATGAGTTAGTTACGGGATGAAGCATTACAGAACGAGTAAAGAGACTTGCCGGTAACTAGATTGAACTAGGTATGATGATACCGAAGATCGAATCTCGGGCAAGTAACATACCGATGACAAAGGGAACAACGCATGTTGGTGTGCTGTTCGACCGATAAAGATGTTCGTAGAATATGTAGGAGCCAATATGAGCATCCAGGTTCCGCTATTGGTTATTGATCGCAGATGTGTCTCAATCATCTCTACATAGTTCTCGAACCCGTAGGCTCCGCACGCTTAACGTTCGATGACAATTTGTATTATGAGTTATGTGTTTTTGATGACTGAAGTTTGTTCGAAGTCCCGGATGAGATCACGGACATGACGAGGAGTCTTGAATTGGTCGAGAGGTAAAGATTGATATATTGGAAGGTTATATACGGACATCGGGATGGTTCCGAAGAAGATCGGGGATTTTTTGGAGTACCGAGGTTACCGGACCCCCCCCCCCCCCAGGGAAAGTTATTGGGCCTATTGGACCATAGTGGAGGAGAGGAGGCAGGCCACGGGAGGTGGTGCGTGATACGTCTACAACGTATCTATAATTTTTGATTGTTCCATGCTGTTATATTATCATTTTGGATGTTTTACAATCATTTTATAGGCATTTTATATCTTTTTTTTGTACTAACCTATTGACATAGTGCCCAGTGCCAGTTGCTGTTTTATGCATGTTTTTTACATCGCATGAAATCAATATTAAACAGAGTCCAAATGCAACGAAACTCCTGGAGGATTTTTTTTTGGGCCAGAAGAAAGCCAATGGGCCAAGGAAGCACCTGGGGGCTGCTCGAGGGGAGCAGCACCCACCAGGGCGCGCCAGGAGGCCCAGGTGCCCCCAGGTGGGTGCTGCCCACCTCGGGTGCCCCCTGAACCGCCTCTTCACTCTATTAATACCACAATATTCCAGAAACCCTGGGAGAGTTGACGAAATATTGATCCAGCCGCCGCAGAGTCCAGAACCACCAAATCCAATCTAGACACCGTCATGGAGGGGTTCACCACTTACATTGGTGCCTCTCCTATGATGCGTGGCTAGTTCTTTGTAGACCTATGGGTCCATAGTTAGTAGCTAGAGATGGCTTCCTCTCTCTCTCTCTCTTGATTATCAATACAATGGTCTCTTGGAGATCCATATGATGTAAAGTCTTTTTGTGGTGTGTTTGTTGGGATCCGATGAAATTTGAGTTTATGATCAGATCTATGTTTTTATCCAAGAAAGTTATTTGAGCCTTCTTTGATCTCTTATATGCATGATTGCTTATAGCCCCGTATTTCTTCTCCAATATTTGGGTTTTGTTTGGCCAACTTGATCTATTTATCTTGCAATGAGAAGAGGTGCTTTGTAGTGGGTTCGATCTTGTGGTGCTTGATCCCAGTGACAGAAGGGGAACCGACACGTATGTATTGTTGCTACTAATGATAACAAGATGAGATCTATATCTCCGCAATAGATAAATGGATCTCATCTACATCATGTCATCGTTCTTATTGCATTACCCGTTTTCTCATGAACTTAATACACTAGATGCATGTTGGATAGCGGTCGATGTGTAGAGTAATAGTAGTAGATGCAGGCAGGAGTCGGTCTACTAATCTTGGACGTGATGCCTATATAATGATCATTGCCTGGATATCGTCATGATTATTTGAAGTTCTATCAATTTCCCAACAGTAATTGTTTTTCCACCATTTGCTATTTTTCTTGTGAGAAGCCACTAGTGAAACCTACGGCCCCCGGGTCTCTTTTCATCATATTTTCCTTTGCGATCTATTTTCTCTTGCCTTTATTTTCAGATCTATTAAACCAAAAATACAAAAATACCTTGATGTACTTTATTTGTTCCGCAATCTATTTATCCTATCTACCACTTTTACCTCACGTTATTTGCCTATCTTGAGGCGCCGTACCCGGAAGGGATTGACAACCCCTTTAACATGTCGGGTTGCGAGTGTTTGTTATTTGTGTGTAGGTGTTGTTTACATGGTGTGAGGAGGTTCTCCTACTAGTTCGATAACCTTGATCTCATCACTAAGGTAAACACCTACCGTCGCTATACTGCATCGTCCCTGCCTCTTTGGGGAAATGCCGTTGTAGTTCTAGCAGGCATCAAAAGGAATTTCTGGCGCCGTTGCCGAGGAGGATCTTCAACATCAACCAGGTTCCTAATCACAAATCTCATCTCCTCGCAATTTACATTATTTTCCATTTTCCTCTCATTTTCCCCTCCCCCACTTCACAAAAAATTGCCATTTTATTCGCCCTCTTTTTCGTTCGTTGTTTTCTCGTCAGATCTGTTTTTGTGTGCGATCTTGATTGAGTAGTCATGATGCCTGAAAGACAATATTATGATGTTCCTTACCCAAATATTTTGCTTGAAATTGAGAAAAGTACTAAGGAATATATGACTACACAATTTGAGCACAATAAATATTTTACTGAAGAACTTAAGGAACACTCCGTTGTGTTAGAAGCTATAACGAAACAACTTGATGACATTAGTAGAGAAGATTGCAATCTTCAATCTAAGTATGCGTTTGCTGAAAGTTTGTTGGGAAAAATATCCGATGCACAAGACACTTTAGTGAATCAAATGGCCGCCAAACCAATCTCGTTAGAAGATAAAAATGATTGGTGTTTCTTCTATTGATTCTTTGTTTAGTAAAATTAAGACTGATGAAAAAGGGACTGGAGAAGAGTCAACTTTAGCTAAAAGGCGTCCCTATGATTCGGAGGGTGAAAATCTTGTTGAGAAAATTAATTAAAGTGGGTTTGAAGAGGTCAAGACTTTAACTAGTGATGTGCCCACTATTTTGGATTACAAAAACATTAATTATGATAGTTGCTCTTTTGTTGATTGTATTTTGTTTGTTGCAATCCATGATAAATTCACCCCATGCTTATGAACAAAATAAAGCTTTTACTAAACATATTGTTGATGCCATGATGAAAGCTTTTGAAGAAAAGTTGGATTATAAGTTTCAATTCCTAGAAAATTGCATGATGAATGGGAACCTACTATCAAAGTCAAGATTAAAAATTATGAGTGTTTTGTTTTATGTGACTTGGGTGCTAGTGTTTCTACAATTCTGAAATCTTTATGTGATGTGCTTGGTCTTACCGATATTGAAGAATGCTCTTTAAATTTGCACTTAGAGGATTCTACTATTAAAAATCCTATGGAAAGAATTAATGATGTTCTTCTTCTTGCAAATAGGAATTGTTTGCCCATAGATTTTATTTTTCCTGATATTGATTGTAATCTGTCTTGTCCAATTATTCTTGGTAGACCGTTTTTGCGTACTAATGGTGCCGTGATTGATATGAAAGAGGGCAATATTAAATTTCAATTTCCACTAAGGAAGGGAATGGAACAATGCCCTAGAATAATAATTAGGCAATGATATGAATCAATCATGAGAGCATCTTATGGATCCAGAACCAAAGATGACAAAACTTAGACCCTACGCATTAGGCCTAGCTAGCGGCGTAAAACATTAGCGCTTGTTGGGAGGCAACCCAATGAATAAAATTTATTTGTTCTTTTTGCTTTCTGTTCTTGAGTTTTATCACAATTAAGCTACTGTTATGATTGTGTTTTTTGTGTTTTAATTAGTGTTTGTGTCAAGTAAGACCTTTGGGAAGACTTGGGTGAAAGTTTATTTGATCTTGCTGAAAAACAGAAACTTTTGCGCTCACGAGATTATTTTTCATTTTTAACAGAAGAGTGATTTTGAGTTTATTATTTTTGCAGAGGATTAATAGACAAATGCCTCACGTCCACCAATTTATTTCATAATTTTTGGAGTTACAGAAGTATTCAAAATTTTCAGATTGCTACAGATTGTTCTGTTTTTGACATATTCTTTTTTCTTTGCGGTGTGTGCTTGTTTTGATGATTCTATGGTTTTCTTTGATGAGTTTTGCCATAGAAAAGTTGGAATACAGTAGATATAATGCAAAAACAAAATAAGAATAGGTTTGCTACAGTACTTATAGTAGTGGTTTGGTTTCTTATACTAACGGATCTCACGAAGGTTTTGTTTGAGTTTTGTGTGATTGAAGTTTTCAAGTTTTGGGTTATCTTACGATGGATGAAGGAATAAGGATAAGCAAAAGGCTAAGCTTTGGGATTCCCGAGGCACCCCAAGATAATATGCAAAGAAGTAGCAAGCAACTAAGCTTGGGGATGCCCCCGAGTGGCATCCCCGCTTTCTTCTAACAACCATCGGTATTTTACTTGAAACTATATTTTTATTCGTCACATGATATGAGTTTTGCTTGGAGCGTCTTGTATGATATGAGTCTTTGCTTGTTTTGCTTTGTGTTTTAAGTGTTGAATCCTTGCTGGACACACCTTTTAAGAGATCTAAAAATTATGCTATGCTTGCTCCTATGCTTCACTTAAATTTTTAGAGCCATGGACTTGCTCTAGTACTTCACTTATATCTTTTTGAGCATGGTGTGCTTTGTTAATTTTGAAGAAATGCTCCCATGCTTCACTTAGATTTAATTGGGAGTTAGTAAATTTTGAAGAATTATCTCTTTCTTCACTGAGATTATTTTGAGAGAAAGAAAAAAATTATGCTCATGATCTTCACTTAAATTTTTTTGAGCTTATCAAAAGCAACATATGAAAATAGTCCCAAAGTGATAGATATCAAAGGAGGATATAATAAAAACTTTCATGAAGACCATTGGACAAAATAAACTTGATTCTTAGTAATGGTTTTGAGATATGATGATATGATATGTGAGTCATGTTGATGAGTAATTGTGCTTTAGTAAGAATATTGATGTTAAGGTTTGTGATTCCCTATGCAAGCATGAAAGTCAATAGTAATGCAATGAAATTTATATCCTACTTATGGTGCATTATTCGGTCTTACTTATGCTTAATGCTTGGGCATAAGATTTTTCGCTTTTTGGTTGGTCGCTTCTCAATCTTTTTGCTAGCCTTCATTTTACACTAAGTATGATCACTAGTTGTGCATCCAAAACCCTTTAACCCAGTTTTGCCATATGAGTCCACTATACCTACCTATATGCGGTATTTCCATGCCGTTCTAAGAAAATTTGCATGGGCCATCTCTAATGTTCAAAATAAATTTCTCTTTTGTGTGCTCTACTACTCGCGAGGCGGTAAAGGGTAGCCAATATTTTCCATGCTAGATGTATTATTCTCACGATGAGTGTTTATTCACTTGTCATTGCATGAGAGTATGGCAAAGGTACTAGGGATGACCAATCCCGAAATGAACAAATGAATTTACTTTATGTTGTCAAATAATAAATTCCTTGGAAAGTATTGGTATGGAGGGCACCCGTGGATACGGTTAGCCATGGAAAGTGAAAGTTATGGTGGAAAAAGGAATAAACTTTGTTTGGGAACCGCCTATGATGTATCTAGCATTGAAAGTGTTGGGATGCTCCAAGTCCTTTTCGTTGGTAGGAAAAGTATGCCTCTCAAAAATAATTTTTATCTCTCAATTTAAGCTTTGAGCTATGGCACCTCTACAAATCAATACTTCCCTCCGTGAAGGGCCTTTCTTTTACTTATGCAATTTTTATTTTGAATTTGAGTCGGCACCTTCTCTTATAAAGCACCAACTAAGGGGCACTATGATCGTATTTGAGCATTGGGTGTAGCTAATATTCGAGTGTGTTTCATGAATAGATCAATGATTGAGCATGATGGGCCAGGGATAACTTGCTTTAGTGTTGATATTTGAAATATATGGTTGCTTGTTGGTATGCTTGAGTATTAAAGTCTTCATGTCAAAACTAGACTATTGCTTTGAATCATATAAAAGTCCATATGTCCATGCTATAAAGAAAATAAATGTGATGAACTTGTTAGGCAGCATTCCACATCAAAAATTCTGGTTTTTATCATTTACCTACTCGAGGACGAGCAGGAATTAAGATTGGGGATGCAGATACGTCTCCAACATATCTATAATTTTTTATTGCTCCATGTTGTTATATTATCATTCTTGGATGTTTTACAATCTATAGTCATTTTATATCATTTTTTGGTACTAACCTATTAACATAGTGCCCAGTGCCAGTTGTTGTTTTCAACATGTTTTTTACATCACAGGAAATCAATATCAAACGAAGTCCAAACGCAACGAAACTCCTGGAGGATTTTTTTGGGCCAAAAGAAAGCCAATGGGACAAGGAAGCACCTGGGGGCAGCTCGAGGGGAGCAGCACCCACCAGGGCACGCCAGGAGGCTCAGGCGCGCCCAGGTGGGTGCTGCCCACCTCGGGTGCCCCCTGAACCGCCTCTTCGCTTTATAAATACCACAATATTCCAGAAACCCTAGGAGAGTCGACAAAATATTGATCCAACCGCCGCAGAGTCTAGAACCACCAGACCCAATCTAGACACCATCATGGAGGAGTTCACCACTTCCATTGGTGCCTCTCCTATGATGCGTGAGTAATTCTTCATAGACCTACGGGTCCGTAGTTAGTAGCTAGATGGCTTCCCCCCTCTCTCTCTCTCTCTTGATTATCAATACAATGGTCTCTTGGATATCCATATGATGTAAGTCTTTTTGTGGTGTGTTTGTTGGGATCCGATGAACTTTGAGTTTATGATCATATCTATGTTTTTATCCAAGGTTATTTGAGTCTTCTTTGATCTCTTATATGCATGATTGCGTATAGCCTCATATTTCTTCTCCGATATTTGGGTTTTGTTTGGCCAACTTGATCTATTTATCTTGCAATGGGAAGAGGTGCTTTGTAGTGGGTTCTATCTTACGGTGCTTGATCCCAGTGACCAGGGACGGAACCAGGATTTGAACATAGGGGGCAAAAAAAATCCTCTAGTGTAGAGACCCGTAAAAAATAGAAGAGGCAGCATAGCGAACTAAATCTTCGTCAAAACATGTTATGCTGTGAGCAAGTTGATTTTTTATCAAAAGTTACCATCAAGCAAATGCCATAGCAATTCACGTGTTAATGAACTTAATCTTTCTACTATTGGATGGGATAAACAATGCAAAAGCTTGTCCAGTGGGTACATGGATATATTGCCAATCTTTTACTTCTATATAGTTACTACCATTCGACTTGTGTAGTTCTGTAGGCATCCATTAATCTGATTTACAAACATAAGCAAGGACAAAACCAATGAGTGAGAAACAGACTAACCTAACCCTTTCCTTGGTCGCTGCTTCTCTCCAATGGTTGCGCGGCCGGCCGGCCGCGCCTCCGCGCAAGATGGCCCTCGTTCATGTTAGACACAATCTTGTCCAAGCAAGGATTCTCCACTCAAATTGAAATGGCACTGGTCATGAACTTCCCTAGAGCTCAGATTGAAACAGCGCTGGTCATGGACTCAGATTGAAATGGCGCTGGTCAAGAACTACCCTAGATAGCTAGACATTGGCGACAGGCATCGGACGATGGAAAATCAAACGATATGACCGTCTGCCTTCGTGCTGGGCTATTTCCTGTGGGGTATTAAAGATGGGCTTTTAATTTAGTTGGGCTTCAGGTGGTCAGGGGGGCGATATTAGCTAAATATCCACTTTTTTCTACCGACCTGCTAATCACTACCGAGTAAAATGAGATCGCTAGGGGGGTCTCTCCCCCCCTCGTCCCCCCTTGGATTCGTCCCTGCCAGTGACAGAAGGGGAACCGACACGTATGTATCGTTGCTACTAAGGATAACAAGATGAGATCTATATCTCTACAATAGATAAACAGATCTCGTCTACATCATGACATCGTTCTTATTGCATTACTCTATTTTCTCATGAACTTAATACACTAGATGCATGCTGGATAGCGGTCGATGTGTGGAGTAATAGTAGTAGATGCAGGCAGGAGTCAGTCTAATAATCTTGGACGTGATGCCTATATATTGATCATTGCCTGCATATCTTCATGATTATTCGAAGTTCTATCAATTGCCCAACAATAATTGTCTTCCCACTGTTTGCTATTTTTCTCGAGAGAAGCCACTAGTGAAATCTACGGGCCCCGAGTCTCTTTTCATCATATTTGCCTTTGCGATCTATTTTCTCTTGCATTTATTTTCATATCTATTAAACCAAAAATACAAAAATACCTTGATGCAATTTATTTGTTCCGCGATCTATTTATCCTATCTACCACTTTTACCTCATGTTATTTGCCTATCTTGAGGCGCCATACCCAGGAGGGATTGACAACCCCTTTAACACGTCGGGTAGCGAGTATTTGTTATTTGTGTGCAGGTGTTGTTTACGTGGTGTGAGGAGGTTCTCCTACTGGTTTGATAACCTTGGTCTCATCACTGAGGGAAATACCTACCGTCGCTATACTGCATCATCCCTTCCTCTTTGGGGAAATACCGATGTAGTTCTAGCAGACATCAGCGTGCGCCCACCCTTGCCCCAATCCGAATTGGACAAAGGGAGGGGTGTCGGTGTCAAAACCGGCAGATCTCGGGTAGGGGGTCCCGATCTGTGCGTCTTAGGCTGATGGTAACAGGAAGCAAGGGACACAATATTTACCCAGGTTCGGGCCCTCTCAATGGAGGTAAAACCATACTTTCTGCTTGATTAATATTGAAGATATGAGTAGTACAAGAGTAGATCTACCACGAGATCATAGAGGCTAAACTCTAAGATCTAGCCTATGATGGTATGATTGTAATTGTTATCAGCCTTCTAAGGACCATGCTCTCCAGTTTATATAGACACCGAAGAGCTAGGGTTTATATGGAGTCGGTTACAAGGAAGGAAACATAATATCCGGATCGCCAAGCTTGTCTTCCACGCAAAGGAGAGTCCCATCCGGACACGAGCCGAAGTCTTGAGTCTTGTATCTTGACGCTTCTATAGTCCGGACGATGAATATAGTCCGGCTGTCCGGATACCCCCTTATCCAGGACTCCCTCAGTAGCCCCTGAACCAGGCTTCAATGACGATGAGTCCGGCGTGCGGTCTTGTCTTTGGCATTGCAAGGCGGGTTCCTCCTTCCGAATACTCCAATGTTCCCATCATGATGAACAGTGTCTGGCATCTTCATCAATGTTGTACTCCTCGGCCTCAGCGCTTCAATAATGACCATTTCCACGTGTCGAGCGAATGCGAGGAGTTGAGGCATTTTTGCATTTGCCACCCTTGGTCCTTCGGGCTAGTCATCTATTTGAAGAGACGGGGGATCCTAAGATCTAAACCCCACTCTCCCTCCTTGAGCAAGCATCCAACAGAGCGCCCAGAAAAACCATTCCAACATGGCCGGTCGTCGCAGCTCTTCTGCTCGCTCCCCTTGCCCCAAGCCGGGGGACTGGGGAGTGTTCAGTCCCTCATAGCCGTTTGATAAAGTTACAAACCCAAGGGCTCCTCCCGCCGGCGTTCATGGTCCCCGTTCGAGCCGGAGTGGCCACCTATAACGGTGGAGAACGGGCGGAGATCCCCCAATCCATCTCCAGAGGAGCGAATATGCCTAATTCCGCATCTGTTAAGGGGCGTCGGGTTTCCTATTCACCCGTTCCTTCGTGGGCTTCTGGAGTTCTACGGCCTCCAGTTGCACAATTTTACCCCAGCCTCCATACTGCATATAGCAGGGTACGTCGTCCTTTGTGAGTTATTTCTAGGCTGCGAGGCTCATTTTGGATTGTGGAAGAAGCTGTTCTGCCTTGTCCCCCGCAACCAGGGAGAATCCCTATGCCAAGTGGGCGAGGCCAAAGTATGGCGTATCGCTGAAACCGGATACCTATCCGGTACTCCCAAGAAGGCACGAGATGACTGGGCTTCGGAGTGGTTTTATATTGACGACGCTCCCCTTCCGGATCCAGTCCGGACAGGACTCCCCAAGTTCAGTAACACCCCGCCAAGGGCACATCTAAGCTGGCACCCCCGAGGCCCCCAAGAAGAGGATTCTAGGGAAGTACATTTCCTGATGAGCAGGATAAAGTTACTGGCCAAATCCGGACTGATGATAGTCGAGGTGATGGCAATATGCATAATGCGGGGAGTGCAACCGCTTCAATATCGGAGCAATCCCATGTGGTACTACAACAGGATAGACGATGCCACCCGCTGTGGCCGTAAGGGTCCGGACTCCCCCACCGCTCTAGCAAGGATACTGTCTGACCTATACAAAGGAGAAGAGGAAGACTTCCTCCATATCAAACCGCGGGACGGATTCTCCATGTATAATCCCCCAAACTGGGTAAGTCATCATTTATTTCCTTGTTCCACTTATTGTGGCGTTTTTTGCTAAAGTTACCCGCATCGATATTTCTGAGCAGGAACTAAGCAGGGACGTGGAAGGAATCTCCAGCCCTTCCCCGCAGCCAGAGAACCCCGAAAGGGCCCTGGATCCGGAACTCGAAGAAGACCCAGATGCGGCCGTGGAGCTTGTCGACGGGACATTTTATCGGGCGAGCCATGACGGTGCCCCGGTGGCCATCACTGCTGATTATCCCGGACTGTTACCTTCGTCGCGCGTAAGCCAAGCCGAAGACTCGATCCACCGAAGAGGATTCTTTCCTGATGTCACACCTTATCCCTGATATGTCATGCTTTTGCAGAAGCGATGTTCGGAGCGCAGGGCCGAGCCCCTAGGGACCCGTCAGCCACAGGCGTCCGGATTGGGTAGGCTCAAGAGGAAGGCGATTAGAACCGACACGCCTCTATAGAGGTAAGAAAACAACTTGTCATGTAATTTGTTGTCATTTGAAGTATAACAGTGCCCTTTTTACATCCTGGCAGGAAGAGGAGTATCCGGACTGTATCCGGAGATCCTGCCAACCACGCCTCCACCAACCGGGCTCCAAGACCAACTTCGAGAGAGGAGGCGGACGTAAGGCCGACGCCGCATAGTCCTCCGACAGAGGACGCAGACATGCTCTCTGCCACAAATTCGGAAGTAGAGAGCGCCATGCATCATCGGCGTCGACGAGCCATGCTTCGCAACAACATCTTTTCCGAAGAGGCATTTAATGCCTTCAATTCGGGAGACACATACATCCGAGCCACTCAAAGTGGACTTGCCCGGGCGACAGTCCAGTATGCCAAAGATATACGGGTAAGAAATATTGATGAGCATGTGCAGTAGTAGCCCCTGAGACTTGAAACAGTTGAAACAACAGTTTTAAGTATCAATTTATGCGCAGGTTCTTGTAGATAAGAATGAGCAATTGTCTCGGGAGCTAGAGGAGTGCAAGACCCAACTGAGGACCACAGTTGCCAAGCTAGAGGAATCCCAGAAGGCCTCATATGGTAGTATTTATCTCAATTATATGAAAATGCACCAGTTGGCAACTGGCTGGTATGATAATTTTTAACAGAAAGTTCTGTAGACAACCCCGGAGTAAATCCGGAGGGCGGGAGGGATGACGAGTCGCATCTCCAGAGGCAACTAAAGGCCGGCGAGCGTATTCTTACACAAGTGAAGCAGGATGAGAATGCCCTCCAAGATGCCAATGTTCGGCTGGACGTGGAGTTGAAAGACGTCTGTGCGCAGCTGGCGAACTCCGTAAAGGAGAACAAAAGGCTTCGCCGCGGCATTTATGGTAAGTGCCTAGACGAACTGTAGCATAGTTCAGTGAGGAAGTATATTGAAAAAGTTGTGTTGGCAGGAATGCTGACGGGTCGCCCGGAGGAGGAGATGCCCGCATCTGCAGGTGATTTACTGTAGGACCTCTCACAACTGCACGAGCGATCTCGGCAGGTGATGCAGGGCATTGCGCAGTCTCTGTGGCCATCAAGCTCCCCGCCAAATGGCATGGGGGGCTTGTGGACATGCTTCAAGGAGCACGGCGGCGCTTCCGTTTGTGGAAGATATCAGCCTGCCGGCAGGGTGCAAGAGAAGCATGGGCTATGGTGAAGACACGCTACACCAAGCTGGACCCGAACCATATGGCCGAGGTTGGACCGGCCGGGCCAGATAGGCAAGAAATTCCCGTGAGTCTGGTATATGACCAGGTGGCGTTAGCCGCAAAGTATTCTCAACAAGATTGTAAGCTAGATAGCCTGTTGGATGGTATAGAGGATGAATATAATCAGTCCAAATGACTGTGTAATTCGATGCACATAAGTAACCCCTAGCCGGATTAAAATCATTTGTCATGGCAGACCTTTTCGCTTCAGCCCCCGGATCCTAAAGTCCGGGGTGTGTCCGAATACCCGCTCGGTTATACAAAACCAGAGTATGCATGGAGACCAGGCGTAGGGGTCATAAGTGCTTGAACAGACAAGTACCCAACTAGTTATGTTATATTACATGGATAGTGAGAAACATCTTCCAGGGAGAATAGTTCCATTAAGGGTTCCTTTCCCTGGGTAAGCATGTGTCAAGGCACATGTCCGGACTGCGAACCAAAGTGCAGGAGACAAAACTTCTGGGGATTAATGTTATAATAAATGAAGACATCTTTTGTTCGCTGATCGAATATTCTCTTAAGGAAACTAGCTTTCGGCTTCACCCAGTCTGAGGTACACATCCGGCTCAACCGGCAGTAACAATCGCAGAGGTGCTCCCCTTATGCCCTAGCCGAATTAATGGGAACATAGGGCATAAACACATGAGCCAGGCAACCCAGCTTGGCCACGTCTTAAGTCATATCGATGCATATAATGGTGAAGAAAAGGCACACGTGGAAAAAGAAACGCATGTGTGACGGGCAAAAAGCCCTGAAAGTAATTTATATTTAGCTTCCGTATAGGAAGCCCCCAGGTAAAGCTTACACACATAGTGCGGCAGGAGTAATCCGGGAGTCCGGACTGTATTAAATACTGTGTGTGAAAAGAAAAAGATCGAGAAAGGAAAAGGGAGGGAGCATAATTGAAAAAGGAGGGTTAAGGAGACGAACACTGAGTTTGGCGCTAGGCGTAGAATCTCCGGAGTCTGGCCGCGTTCCATGGGTTCGTCTCGAGTCTGTTATCAGACGCATTACGTAAGCGGTACGCTCCTCCGGTGAGAACTTTGTCGATGATGAAGGGGCCTTCCCACTTGGGTTTGAGCTTGTCCTTCTTCTTCTCCGGTAAGCGTAGAACGAGTTCACCAATATTATAAGTTTTGGCCCGCGCTTCTCTGCTTTGGTATCGTCGAGCATGTTGCTGATAGAATGCAGAACGAGCCTTAGCGACATCGCGCTCCTCCTCCAGGGCATCCAAATTATCCTGCCGATCTAACTCGGCTTCCTTCTCTTCGTACATGCGTACGCGTGGCGAATCATGTATTATGTCGCAAGGTAGTACTCTTCCGCACCGTACACCATAAAAAATGGTGTATATCCGGTGGTGCGATTCGGTGTGGTCTGTAGCCCCCAGAGTACGGAGTCGAGCTCCTCGACCAACTGAGTATCCGACTCTGTCAAGGATCGCACTAGTCTGGGTTTGATGCTGCTCATAATAAGACCGTTTGCCCGTTCGACCTGGCCATTTGTTTGAGGATGGTAGACGGAAGCATAGTCGAGCTTAATGCCCATTTTGCCGCACCAAGATTTCACCTCATCGGCCGTGAAATTTGAGCCATTATCGGTGATGATGCTGTGGGGGACACCTTATCGGTGTATGACCCCGGATATAAAGTCTATTACTGGTCCGGACTCGGCCGTTTTCACTGGTTTGGCTTCTATCCATTTGGTGAATTTATCTACCATGACCAATAAATATTCTTTCTTATGGCTTCCCCCTTTAAGGGGTCCAACCATATCAAGCCCCCAGACCGCGAAGGCCAAGTTATGGGGATTGTTTGGAGAGCGGTGGGGGGCATATGACTTTGATTGGCAAAGAGCTAGCAACCGACGCAGTGTTGGACAAGGTCCTGTGCGTCTGCTCGGGCTGTTGGCCAATAGAAACCTGTATGGAAGCCTTTGTTGACTAATGCTCGAGCCGCAGCGTGGTGCCCTCCCAGTCTGGCATGGATTTCAACCAAGAGTTGCCTCCCTTCCTCTTCGGAGATGCACCTTTGGAGCACTCCGGTGGCGCTTTTCTTATAAAGTTCCCCTTCATGGACTTTGTAAGCTTTAGAACGCCGGACAATGCAGCGTGCTTCATTTTGGTCTTCAGGGAGCTCCTGCCTATTTAGGTAGGCCAAGAAAGTCTCAGTCCACGGGGCGATGACAGCCATTATTTCGTGGGTTGACGATGTTATTTTGGTGGTAGAACCACCGATTATGTCTGATAGCTCGGAATCTGGGGATGTATTCGGATCCGTGCTGGTATTGTCGGACTCCCCTTCCCATACCACGGATGGCTTGAACAGCCTTTCCAGGAATATGTTAGGTGGGACGGGGTCGCGTTTCGCGCCGATGCGGGCAAGGACATCTGCTGCTTGATTGTTTTTTCGAGCCACATGGTGGAATTCGAGCCCCTCGAACCGAGCTGACATTTTAAGGACGGCATTGTGATAGGCCGCCATTTTCGGATCCTTGGCGTCAAAGTCTCCATTTATTTGTGGTATTGCAAGGTTTGAATCCCCGCGCACTTCTAGGCGTTGAATGCCCATAGAGACTGCCATCCGAAGACCGTGCAACAGAGCCTCATATTCTGCTGCATTGTTGGAGTCTGTGTATAATATTTGGAGGACGTATTGGACCGTATCTCCGGTGGGAGACGTCAGGACTACGCCCGCTCCCAGTCCGGCCAGCATTTTAGAGCCGTCGAAGTGCATGATCTAGTTGGAGTATGCGTCGTACTCTTTAGGGAGTTCGGCCTCCGTCCATTCGGCGACAAAGTCCGCTAACACTTGCGACTTGATGGCCCGCCGAGGCTTGTATATTATGTCGAACGAAAGGAGCTCAATGGCCCATTTGGCGATCCGGCCCGTTGCATCGCGGTTATTTATTATATCGTTTAGTGGTACTTCAGAGGCCACCGTAATCGAACACTCCTGAAAGTAGTGTTGTAGCTTTCGGGATGCCATGAAGACCGCGTATGCTATTTTTTGATAGTGTGGGTATCGGGACTTGCATGGGGTGAGGACCATGGATACGTAATAAATCGGCTTCTGTAGCGGGAATTTGTATCCGTCAACCTCTCGTTCGACAACGAGTACTGCGCTTACAACTTGATGTGTTGCAGCTATGTACAGCAGCATAGGTTCGCCGATATTTGGCGCTGTTAGGACTGGATTATTGGCCAATAAGGTCTTTATTTCATCGAGTCCGGCCGCGGCTGCATCCGTCCACACGAAGTGTTCGGTGCGCCGAAGAAGGCGGTAAAGAGGCAATGCCTTTTCTCCTAACCTGGAGATAAAGCGGCTCAAAGCAGCCACGCATCCAGCTAGTTTCTGGATATGTTTGAGGTCTGTTGGTATAGCCAACTGTGACAAAGCTCAGATTTTTGCCGGATTAGCTTCAATTCCTCTATTGGAAACGATGAAGCCCAACAGTTTTCCGGAGGGGATGCTAAAAATGCATTTCTTCGGATTCAGCTTGATGTCGTATGTTCGTAGGTTGTCGAACATAAGCCTCAAGTCATCTATTAGGGTTTCGACATGTCTTGTTTTTATGACTACGTCGTCCACATATGCCTCCACTGTTTTGCCAATTTGCTTTTCCAGACATGTTTGAATCATGCGCTGATAGGTTGCTCCGGCATTCTTAAGCCCGAAAGGCATAGTGTTGAAGCAGAAAGGGCCATATGGCGTTATGAAAGCTATTGCAGCTTGGTCGGACTCTGTCATCTTTATTTGATGGTATCCAGAGTATGCGTCGAGGAAACATAGCGAGTCATGTCCAGCTGTGGCATCGATGATTTGATCGATGCGAGGGAGGGGAAAGGGATCCTTGGGGCAAGCCTTGTTAAGGTCTTTGAAGTCGATGCACAGGCGCCAGGATTTGTCCTTCTTTGGTACCATTACCAAGTTCGCCAGCCAATCCGGATGTTTGATATCTCTAATGAATCCGGCCTCAAGTAGCTTGGCTAGCTCCTCCCCCATGGCTTGCCGTTTGGGGTCCAAAAATCGCCTTAGGGTCTGCTTAACAGGTTTGTATCCCTTCAGTATGTTAAGGCTGTGTTCGGCCAATTCGCGTGGGATGCCAGGCATGTCTGATGGGTGCCAGGCGAAGATATCCCAATTCTCGCGTAAGAAGTCGCGCAGTGCGGCGTCCATAGCGGGGTTCAACTATGTCCCGATGGAAGCTGTCTTCGTGGGGTCTGTTGGGTGGACTTGGAATTTGACTATCTCATCTGTGGGTTTAAATGAGGTGGACTTGGGTCGCTTGTCGAGTATTACGTCGTCCCTGTCCACGGTGGCACGCAACGTTGTTAATTCTTCTGCCGCTAGGGCTTCGGATAGTGCTTCCAAGGCTAGTGCTGCGGTTTTGTTTTCGGCGCGGAGTGCGACATTCGGATCACTAGCTAGAGTGATAATTCCATTGGGTCAGGGCATTTTAAGCTTCATGTACCCGTAGTGGGGTATGGCTTGAAAGCTTGCAAACGCGTCCTGCCCTAGAAGGGCGTGGTATCCTTTGTTGAAAGGAGCCACTTGGAAGGTGATTTCTTCGGACCTGTAATTCTTTGGGGTGCCGAATACCACATCGAGTGTGATTTTTCCCGCACACCGTGCCTACCGACTAGGGATAATTCCCCTAAAGGTTGTGCCGCTTTGTTGAATGCGGCTTTTGTCAATCTCCATCTTCTTGAGTGTTTCTTCATAGATTAGGTTTAATCTGCTTCCGTCGTCCATGAGTACTTTAGTGAGCCGAAAGCCGTCCACTATTGGGCTGAGGAACAGAGCGGCCGGCGCTCGGACGGACTGGAATTGGGGTTTGTCACTGGCATTGAAGGTTATAGCAGTGTCGTTCCACGGATTTATTTTTGCCACATGGCAAATTTCAGCGGAGCTTCGATGCGCTCGCTTGCGCCTATTGTTTGAGGTGAAGGTCTCGAAGACTGTCAGTATCGTATTGTGTTCCTTGGCGGGATGTGGTTCTGCTTTATGGTTCTCGAGGAGATCCTCGCCACTCTTAGCTACCCGCCGGAGTATCCAACATGCTCTAAGGCTATGGGTCGGCGTTGCATCCGCGTGTTGTGAAGCTTACATGGCCCGTTGAGCCATTCTTCCAATACGGTCACGTGCCCTAGGGCGGGTTTTGGTTTCTTGGGAATTGAGTTGGTCGACTTACGAGAGTTCGGCCGTTTAGTTCGGACAAAGGTTCTGGTGAGGGCCGTACTATCCCAAAATTCTGTTTGGGTCTTCCAGGCACTTTCCATCGCACAGTACTTCTGTACTATGGTTGCCAAGTCCGTGAAGTGCACTATGTCACGATGACTTATGGCATTAAGGAGTCCTTTGTTCGTGCAGTTTCTGCAGAAAAGATAGACTACGTCCTCCTTGTGGCAGTCCTTAACCTTATTAAGAGCAAGGAGGAATCTGGCCCAGTAATGGTGTACCGTCTCCTGGGGCTCCTGCCTGATACGGGAGAGATGGTTTAAGTCCGAGCGGGCATCATTGGCTAAATCCGGATTCTGATCCGATCTGACGCCCGGGGGCACGGGAAGTACCGAGCCTGACAGTTCGGGATCTGGAGTATTACCTAATCCCTTCGGCCCAATGCCCGATTCTAAGTCCGGGACCTGGGTCATGTCTTCCTTTGGGTGGGTGTTTGGCTCACTGAGTTCGGTGATCCGGACATAATTCATCCTCAAAGTCGAGGGGCGACCCACGTGTGGTTCCTCCACTACCGCTATCTCATGGGTGGCCGGCGGGGATCTAATGTCCCTCTGGTCGGGTTTAAGCCCTATCCAGTCGTAGTCCGTAGCGACTCCCAAAGCGGCGATGCGGTCCAAGAGCTCGTTAAGAGAGGAGAGCTCTATCGGATCCATCTGTTCGGCAAGCTCCAAATCGATGCGAAGGTTATGCTGATGACCCGAGAGGCCATCATCGGCGCGACAGCCGATGAGGCGGTCATAATGAAGCCGCCAAGCCGGAGAGTCTGGCCTACAGCCAGTGCTTCTCTAGAGGTGATGTCGTCCTTGACAACGAGACGAGCCATCGAGCCTTTGCAGCGGCGACACAAAGGAACTCTCAATGAAAGCACCAATGTCGGTGTCAAAACCGGCGGATATCAGGTAGGGGGTCCCGATCTGTGCGTCTTAGGCTGATGGTAATAGGAAGCAAGGGACACAATGTTTACCCAGGTTTGGGCCCTCTTGATGGAGGTAAAACCCTACTTCCTGCTTGATTAATATTGAAGATATGAGTAGTACAAGAGTAGATCTACCACGAGATCGTAGAGGCTAAACCCTAAGAGCTAGCCTATGATGGTATGATTGTAATTGTGATCGGCCTTCTAAGGACCATGCTCTCCAGTTTATATAGACACCGGAGAGCTAGGGTTTACATGGAGTCGGTTACAAGGAAGGAAACATAATATCCGGATCGCCAAGCTTGTCTTCCACGCAAAGGAGAGTCCCATCCGGACACGAGCCGAAGTCTTGAGTCTTGTATCTTGACGCTTCTATAGTCCGGACGATGAATATAGTCCGGCTGTCCGGATACCCCCTTATCCAGGACTCCCTCAATGGGCGCGACCCCCTCTTTCCTTATCACTCTCTCCCTCCCCCTTTCCCCTCTCCATTGATTGGAAAGAGGGGGGCCGAATCCTACTTGGACTAGGAGTCCAAGTAGGACTCCCCCCTTGGCGCGCCCTCCTTGGCCACCGGCCTCCTCCTCCCCCTCCTTTATATATGTGGCCAGGAGGCACCCCAAAGGGACACCTAGATTTCTCTTAGCCTTGTGTAGTGCCCCCTTCCACACTTTACTCCTCCGGCCATAGCGTCGTAGTGCTTAGGCGAAGCCCTGCTGGATCACATCATCAACACTATCACCATGCCATCGTCATCAACACCGTCACCACGCCGGCGTGGTGATGGAACTCTCCCTCGACCCTCTACTGGATCAAGAGTTCGAGGGACGTCATCGAGCTGAACGTGTGCTCAACACGGAGATGCCAATACGTTCGGTACTTGGATCGGTTGGATCGTGAAGACGTTCGACTACATCAACCGCGTTAACTAACGCTTCCGCTTTTGGTCTACGAGGGTACGTGGACACACTCTCCCCCTCTTGTTGCTATGCATCTCCTAGATAGATCTTGCATGATCATAGGAATTTTTTTGAAATTGCATGCTATGTTCCCCAACAGTGGCATCCGAGCCAGGTCGATGCATAGATGATATGCACGAGTAGAACACAAAGAGTTGTGGACGATAATAGTCATACTGCTTACCACCATGGCATCCGAGCCATGTCGATGCATAGATGATATGCACGAGTAGAACACAAAGAGTTGTGGACGATAATAGTCATACTGCTTACCACCAACGTCTTACTTTGATTCAGCGGTATTGTTGGATGAAGTGGCCCAGACCGACATTACATGACCGCGTTCATGAGACTCGTTCTACCGACGTGCTTTGCACACAGGTGGCTGGCGGGTGTCTGTTTCTCCAACTTTAGTTGAATCGAGTTTGACTACGGCCGGTCCTTGTTGAAGGTTAAAACATCACACTTGACGAAAAATCATTGTGCTTTGATGCGTAGGTAAGAATGGTTCTTGCTAGAAGCCCGTAGAAGCCATGTAAAACTTGCAATAACAAAGTAGAGGACGTCTAACTTGTTTTTGTAGGGCTTGTTGTGATGTGATATGGTCAAGACATGATGAGATATAAATTATTGTATGAGATGATCATGTTTTGTAACAGAGTTATCGGCAACTGGTAGGAGCCATATGGTTGTCGCATTATTGTATGAAATGCAATTTCCATGTAATTGCTTTACTTTATCACTAAGCGGTAGCGATAGTCGTAGTAGCAATAGTTGGCGAGACGACAATGATGCTACAATGGAGATCATGATGGTGCTTTGGAGATGGAGATCAAAGGCACAAGATGATGATGGCCATATCATGTCACATATTTTGATTGCATGTGACGTTTATCTTTTATGCATCTTATTTTGCTTAGTACGGCGGTAGCATTATAAGATGATCCCTCACTAAATTTCAAGGTATTAGTGTTCTCCCTGAGTATGCACTGTTGCTACAGTTCGTTGTGCCGAGACACCACGTGATGATCGGGTGTGATAAGCTCTATGTTCACATACAACGGGTGCAAGCTAGTTTTGCACGTGCAGAATACTCGGGTTAAACTTGATGAGCCTAGCATATGCAGATATGGCCTCGGAACACTGAGACCGAAAGGTCGAACGTGAATCATATAGTAGATATGATCAACATAGAAATGTTCACCATTGAAAACTACTTCATCTCATGTGATGATCGGACATGGTTTAGTTGATATGGATCACGTGATCATTTAGATGACTAGAGGGATGTCTATCTAAGTGGGAGTTCTTTAGTAATATGATTAATTGAACTTTAATTTATCATGAACTTAGTCCTGATGTTTTTGGCATATCTATATTGTTGTAGATCAATGGCCCGTGCTACCGTTCCCTTGAATTTTAATGTGTTCCTAGAGAAAGCTAAGTTGAAAGATGAGGGTAGCAATTACACGGACTTGGTCCGAAACTTGAGGATTATCCTCATTGTTGCACAGAAGAATTACGTTCTTGAAGCACCGTTAGGTGTACCACCTGCGCCAGCAACTGCAGACATTGTGAATGCCCGGCAGTTGCGTGTTGATGACTACTCGATAGTTCAGCGCGCCATGCTTTACGGCTTAGAATCGGGACTTCAAAGACGTTTTGAACATCATGGAGCATATCAGATGTTCCAAGAGTTGAAGTTAATATTTCAAGCAAATGCCCGAGTTGAAAGATATGAAGTCTCCAACAAGTTCTATAGCTGAAAAATGGAGGAGAATAGTTCTGTCAGTGAACACATACTCAGAATGTCTGGATACCATAACCACTTGACTCAGCTCGGAGTTAATCTTCCTGATGATAGTGTCATTGACAGAGTTCTTCAATCACTGCCACCAAGCTATAAAGGCTTCATGATGAACTATAATATGCAAGGGATGGAAAAGACTATTCCCAACCTCTTCGCAATGCTAAAGGCTGCCAAGGTAGAAATCAAGAAGGAGCATCAAGTGTTGATGGTTAACAAGACCACTAGTTTCAAGAAAAAGGGCAAAGGGAAGAAAGGGAACTTCAAGAAGAATAGCAAGCAAGTTGCTACTCCCGGGAAGAAGCCCAAGTCTGGACCTAAGCCTGAAACCGAGTGCTTCTACTGCAAAGGAACTGGAAACTAGAAGTGGAACTGCCCCAAGTGTTTGGCGGATAAGAAGGATGGCAAAGTGGAAGGTATATTTGATATACATGGTATTGATGTGTACCTTAATAATACTCGTATTAGCACCGAGGTATTTGATACTGGTTCTGTTGCTCATATTTGCAACTCGAAACAGGGGCTACAGATTAAACGAAGATTGGCTAAGGACGAGGTGACGATGCGCGTCGGAAATGGTTCCAAGGTCGATGTGATCGCCGTCGTCACGCTACCTCTACATCTACCTTGGGGATTAGTTTTAGACCTGGATAATTGTTATTTGGTGCCAGTGTTGAGCATGAACATTATATCTGGATCTTGTTTGATGCGAGACAGTTATTCATTAAATCAGAGAATAATGGTTGTTCTATTTATATGAGTAATATCTTTTATGCTCATGCACCCTTGTTGAGTGGTCTATTTTTATTGAATCTCGATCGTGGTGATACACATGTTCATAATATTGAAGCCAAAAGATGCAAAGCTGATAATGACAGTGCAAATTATTTGTGGCACTGTCGTTTAGGTCATATTGGTGTAAAGCGCATGAAGAAACTCCATGTTGATGGGCTTTTGGAATCACTTGATTATGAATCACTTGGTGCTTGCGAACCATGCCTCATGGGCAAGATGACTAAAACTCCATTCTCCAGAACAATGGAACGAGCTACTGACTTACTGGAAATAATACATACCGATGTATGCGGTCCAATGAGTGTTGAGGCTCGTGGCGGGTATTGTTATTTTCAGACCTTCACAGATGATTTGAGCAGATATGGGTATATCTACTTAATGAAACATAAGTCTGAAACGTTTGAAAAGTTCAAAGAATTTTAGAGTGAAGTGGAAAATCATCGTAACAAGAAAATAAAGTTTCTACGATCTGATCGTGGAGGCGAATATTTGAGCTACGAGTTTGGTCTTCATTTGAAACAATGTGGAATAGTTTCACAACTCACGCCACCTGGAACACCACAGCGTAATGGTGTGTCTGAACGTCGTAACCGTACTTTTATTGGATATGGTGCGATATATGATGTCTCTTACTGATTTACCGCTATCGTTTTGGGGTTATGCTTTAGAGATGGCTGCATTCACATTAAATAGGGCACCATTGAAATTCGTTGAGACGACACCATTTGAACTGTGGTTTGGCAAGAAACCCAAGTTGTTGTTTCTTAAAGTTTGGGGCTGCGATGCTTATGTGAAAAAGCTTCAACCTGATAAGCTCGAACCCAAATCGAAGAAGTGTGTCTTCATAGGATACCCAAAGGGAACTGTTGGGTACACCTTCTATCATAGATCCGAAGGCAAGATATTCGTTGCTAAGAATGGATCCTTTTCTAGAGAAGGAGTTTCTCTCGAAAGAAGTGAGTGGGAGGAAAGTAGAACTTGATGTGGTAATTGTACCTTCTCCCGAATTTGAAAGTAGTTCATCGCATAAATTAGTTCCAGTGATTCCTACACCAATTAGTGAGGAAGCTAATGATGGTGATCATGAAACTTTAGATCAAGTTACTACCGAACCTCATAGGTCAACCAGAGTATGATCCGCACCAGAGTGGTACGGTAATCCTATTCTGGAAGTCATGTTACTAGACCATGATGAACATACGAACTATGAGGAAGCGATGATGAGCCCAGATTCCGCAAAATGGCTTGAGGCCATGAAATCTGAGATGGTCATGCACCCCTGATGAGTGGTCTATTTTTGTTGAATCTCGATAGTAGTGATACACATATTCATAGTGTTGAAGCCAAAATATTGAAGTTTAATAATGATAGTGCAACTTATTTGTGGCATTGCCGTTTGGGTCATATCGGTATAAAGCGCATGAAGAAACTCCATACTGATGGAATTTTGGAATCACTTGATTATGAATCACTTGGTGCTTGCGAACTGTGCCTTATGGGCAAGATGACTAAAACTCTGTTCGCCGGAACAATGGAACGAGCTACTGACTTGTTGGAAATAATACATATCAATGTATGCGGTCCAATGAGTATTGATGCTCGTGGTGGGTATAGTTATTTTCTTACCTTCATAGATGATTTGAGCAGATATGGTTGTATCTACTTAATAAAGCATAAGTCTGAAACATTTGAAAAGTTCGAAGAATTTCAGAGTGAAGTGGAAAATCATCATAAAAGAAAATAAAGTTTCTACGATCTGATCGTGGAGGAGAATATTTGAGTTACGAGTTAGGTCTTCATTTGAAACAACATGGGATAGTTTCACAATTAACGCCACCTGGAACCCCACAGCGAAATGGTGTTTCCGAGCGTTGTAATCGTACTTTACTAGATATGGTGCGATCTATGATGTCTCTTACTGATTTACCGCTATCATTTTGGGGTTATGCTTTAGAGACGGCTGCATTCACTTTAAATAGGGCACCATCAAAATCCGTTGAGACGACGCCTTATGAACTGTGGTTTGACAAGAAACCAAAGTTGTCGTTTCTTAAAGTTTGGGGCTGCGATGCTTATGTGAAAAAGCTTCAACCTGATAAGCTCGAACCCAAATCGGAGAAGTGCGTCTTCATAGGATACCCAAAGGAAACTGTTGGGTACACCTTCTATCACATATTCGAAGGCAAAATCTTTGTTGCTAAGAATGCATCCTTTCTAAAGAAGGAGTTTCTCTCGAAAGAAGTGAGTGGGAGGAAAGTAGAACTTGATGAGGTAACTGTACCTGCTCCCTTATTGGAAAGTAGTTCATCGCAGAAATCTGTTCCTGTGATTCCTACACCAATTAGTGAGGAAGCTAATGATGATGATCATGAAACTTCAGATCAAGTTACTACCAAACCTTGTAGGTTTTCCAGAGTAAGATCCGCACAAGAGTGGTACGGTAATCCTGTTCTGGAAATCATGTTACTAGACCATGATGAACCTATGAACTATGAGGAAGCGATGAGCCCAGGTTCCGCGAAATGGCTTGAGGCCATGAAATCTGAGATGGGATCCATGTATGAGAACAAAGTGTGGACTTTGGTGGACTTGCCCGATGATCGGCAAGCCATAGAAAATAAATGGATCTTCAATAAGAAGATTGACGCTAACAATAATGTTACTGTCTACAAAGCTCGACTTGTTGTGAAAGGTTTTTGACAAGTTCAAGAAGTTGACTATGATGAGACCTTCTCACCCGTAGCGATGCTTAAGTCTGTCCAAATCATGTTAGCAATTGCCGCATTTTATGATTATGAAATTTGGCAAATGGATGTCAAAACTGCATTCCTTAATGGATTTCTTAAATAAGAGTTGTATATGATGCAACCAGAAGGTTTTGTCGATCCAAAAGGTGCTAACAAAGTGTGGAAGCTCTAGCGATCCATTTATGGACTGGTGCGAGCCTCTCGGAGTTGGAATATACGCTTTGATAATGTGATCAAAGCATATGGTTTTATACAGACTTCTGGAGAAGCCTGTATTTACAAGAAAGTGAGTGGGAGCTCTGTAGCCTTTCTAATATTATATGTGGATGACATATTCTTGATTGGAAATAATACAGAATTTCTAGATAGCATAAAAGGATACTTGAATAAGAATTTTTCAATGAAAGACCTCGGTGAAGTTGCTTACATATTGGGCATCAAAATCTATAGAGATAGATCAAGACGCTTAATTGGACTTTCACAAAGCACATACCTTGATAAAGTTTTGAAGAAGTTCAAAATGGATCAGTCAAAGAAAGGGTTCTTGCCTGTGTTACAAGGTGTGAAGTTGAGTCAGACTCAATGACCGACCACTGCAGAAGATAGAGAGAAAATGAAATTCGTTCCCTATGCTTCATCCATAGGTTCTATCATGTATACAATGTTGTGTACCAGACCTGATGTGTGCCTTGCTATAAGCATAGCAGGGAGGTACCGAAGTAATCCAGGAGTGGATCACTGGACAGCGGTCAAGAACATCCTGAAATACCTGAAAAGGACTAAGGATATGTTTCTCGTTTATGGAGGTGACAAAGGACTTGTTGTAAATGGTTACATCGATGCAAGCTTTGACACTGATCCGAATGAGTCTAAGTCACAAACCGGATACGTATTTATATTGAATGGTGGAGCTATCAGTTGGTGCAGTTCTAAGTAGAGCGTCATGGCGGGATCTACGTGTGAAGCGGAGTACATAGCTGCTTCGGAAGCAGCAAATGAAGGAGTCTGGAGGAAGGAGTTCATATCCGATCTAGTTGTAATACCTAGTGCATCGGGTCCAATGAAAATCTTTTGTGACAATACTGGAGCAATTGCCTTGGCAAAGGAATCCAGATTTCACAAGAGAACCAAACACATCAAGAAACAGTTCAATTCCATCCGCCATCAAGTCAAGGAGGGAGACACAGAGATTTGCAAGATACATACGGATCTGAATGTTCCAGACCCGTTGACTAAGCCTCTTCCACTAGCAAAACATGATCAACACCAAGACTCAATGGGTGTTAGAATCATTACTTTGTAATCTAGATTATTGACTCTAGTGCAAGTGGGAGACTGAAGGAAATATGACCTAGAGGCAATAATAAAGTTGTTATTTATATTTCCTTATTCTTGATAAAGGTTTATTAATCATGCTAGAATTGTATTGACCGGAAGCTTAAATACATGTGTAGATACATAAACAAATACCGTGTCCCTAGTGAGCCTCTGCTAGACTAGGTTGTTGATCAAAAGATGGTTAAGGTTTCCTACCTAAGACATGTGTTTTCACTTGAAAACAGGATCACATCATTAGGAGAATGATTTGATGGACAAGACCCATATGTTAGCTTAGCATATGACCGTTCAGTTTATTGATGCTGCTTTCTTAATGTCAAATACATATTCCTTCGACCATAAGATCATGCAACTCCCGGATACCGGAGGAATACCTTGTGTGCTATCAAACGTCACAACGTAACTGGGTGATTATAAAGATGCTCTACAGGTATCGCCGAAGGTGTCTGTTTAGTTGGCATAGATCAAGATTGGGATTTGTCACTCCGTGTATCGGAGAGGTATCTCTGGGCCCTCTCGGTAATGCAGCATCACAAGAAGCTTGCAAGCAAAGTGGCTAAGGAGTTAGTTACGAGATGATGTATTATAGAACGAGTAAAGAGACTTGCCGGTAAAGAGATTGAACTAGGTATGGAGATACCGACGATCGAATCTCGGGCAAGTAACATACCGACAGACAAAGGGAATTACGTATGTTGTCATAAAGGTTCGACCGATAAAGATCTTCGTAGAATATGTAGGAACCAATATGGGCATCCAGGTCCCGCTATTAGTTATTGACCAGAGAGGCGTCTCGGTGATGTCTACATCATTCTCGAACCCGTAGGGTCTGCACGCTTAACGTTCGTCAATGATATAGTACTATATGAGTTATGTGAGTTGGTGACCAAATGTTCTTTGGTGTCCTGGATGAGATAACGAACATGATGAGGAGCTCTGCAATGGTCCGGAGGTAAAGATTAATATATAGGACGATACTATTTGGTCCCCGGAAAGGTTTCGAAATGCACCGGAGTTTTATCGGAGTACCGGAAGGGGTTCCGGGAGGCCATGGGGGGCTATTGGGCTTATTGGGCCAACGAGGGAGAGCACACCAGCCCACATAGGGCTAGCGCGCCCCTCCTCATGGCAGGCAGCCCTAGGGAAGGAAAGGGAGGAGGCTAGCCCCTCCTGCCTTCCCCTCCACATGAGAGAAAGGAAGGGGGGTGCCTCCCCTCTTGCCTTCTCCCCGAGCGCCAAGAAAGAAAGGGGGGCGCACCTAGGACAGGCCACTAGGGCTGGCCACCGGCCCCTTTGGGGGCGCCCTAGGGCTGCCTCCCCTCCCCCTCCACCTATATATATGTGAGGAGGGAGAGGGGCAAGACACACCATGATCCCCAAGCCGTGTGCGGCACCCCATCTCCCTCTAGTTCTAGTTCCTCCATCATCCACGTCCGTTGTGCTTGGCGAAGCCCAGCGGATAGTTTCACCACCTCCATCACCACGTCGTCGTGCTGCCGGAGCTCATCTACTACTTCACCTTTCTTGCTGGATCGAGAAGGTGAGGACGTCATCGAGCTGGACGTGTGCTGAACGCGAAGGTGCCGTGCGTTCGGTACTTGATCAGGACGGATCGTGAAGGTGTACGACTACATCAACCACGTTGATAAACACTTCTGCTTAGCGAACTACAAGGATATGTAGATGCTCTGCCCCTCTCGTAGCTATGCATCTCGATGGATAGATCTGACGTGTGTGTAGAATTTTTTGTTTTCCATTCAACGTTCCCCAATAGAGACAATTTTATGTAATTTGACATAACTTCACAACATATTTAGGAACTTGATATGTTTTGATACACCCTAATTGTAGCATTCGGCTTGTTTGCCCAGTCAGCTGACACGTCATCCTTTGTCACTCTAGAAAATAATAAGGACTAAAAACATGGCAAGATCAAGACCAAGGAACAAAATCAGGGAAATACATAAATAAGTTAGAAAGTATCACTAGATCATATCACAAGAATAATAAGAGAAATATACCCGTTTCTTTTCCTTTTTTGGCGAAAAGAAGCCCACTCAACTCAAATGTCACATTAAGATGGATAAATAAATGTGACCATCATAAAGGTCCATTAATATGTTTTTCTTTTGCGATCTAAGGGTAGCTTAGATGGTTAATTTAGTTTACACGTGTATCTTACCGGCCACTTGTAGATTTCAGCTGGAATTAAAACGATGGACGGAGATCTGTATCTTTTCTACAGGGGTATTTGAGACGAAACGACATTCCAAACAAGGCCTTACGAGTGTCAATTTTCCATGTCCACATCGTGATTTAAGCCAAGGTCGTTAATGCAAACAGGGAAAAAGGTCGACCTGTCCGTATCTTCCTAGTTCCCATTCCTAGTAGGGTGTTAGTAGGGTGGGGTTAGGTCCCCGATCGATTAAGATTTAGAAAGAAAATTTTGCACGGATCTCTATGTAATATCAAATAAATATAACATCAACTGAGACGTAACCAAGTCTCAGCCTACTGAGACTTGGTACTGAGACTTAGCAAAACTATTCCTGATACTACTATAGTAGACACGTCGACCAATTCCTTCTTCTTTTGCACTGTATCTATATGGCCTGCTTAGTTTGGAGGAATTTCGATGGAATTTGGTGGGATAAGATTTATGTAGGACAAATTCCTTTGGAGTCATTTGGTTGTAAGGAATAGAATCCTATTCATATGAAGAAATATGCTTCACATTTCATAATAAAATAGACATTAACCTAAACTCAATAAAAAAAATATATAATGTGAATCAAAGGACATCTCTCTTAAGTTTTTTATTTTTATGATATTATGAACTAAAGAAGGCCTATACTTATGCGCATGCACGTTTTAATGTTGTTGTGTGGTGTTGCGTTACGGTTTTGGAGTCATGGCTAAACTCTCTGTCTCGTACGCCGCCCCCAAGAGACGAGTCCGCGTTTGGAGGGAGCAACTGTGTATGGATCTGTATCTGTTATTTGAGCGTTTTGACGGGACACGACTATTCTTAGCTCAAGCTCAAATAAGCTCTAATGAACAGTATCTTTATCTTTATCTTTATCTTTATCTTTATCTTTACCTAATAATAAAGCAGGTAAGGTTTTTGTCGTACGTCGTCGCTAATTTTGCAGAAAAGTCCCTATGGTTTTCGATATTCAACCCGCGATCCTTTTTAAAGTGAGAAAAAAACGTTTCTAGCCCAGATCTGGCCCGCCCAGGCCCGAGTGCCGCCGTCACCACCAGCGCCCGACCCCGAGCTCCTCCTCCCGTGCGCCTCCTCCCTGGCCTCCCTCGCGCGTCGTCCGGCGACCGGCGCCGCCGCCGCCGACCACCCAGGTCACGCCGCCGCTTCCATGCCTTTTCTCTCTCTAATCTTCTTGTCTCTCCTCTCCAGGAGCTCAGCGCCAGCGCCATGGATGTCCAGTCCTCGAGCTCTCCTCGGAGGTTCGAACGCCGCCATGGGACCTCCACCAGCCAGATCCGGCGCCTACCTCCCGGATCCGCGCTCCCTCCACCTCCTCTACCCGATTCGGCGCCGCCGAACCCGCCAAGACCTCCACCATGGAGTTCCTATAGCTCGTCCCCTGCCTCCTCGTCCTGTGCTAGAGGGAGACGCCCCTCCAGCGCATCCAGGACAAGGCCCACCACCAGCCGGTCGTTGTTGCACTCGCCGGCGACCTCACCCTCCCCTCTGCACTGCCCTCCACCTCAACTAATGCTTCTCATCATCAGGGATAGATTTAGCTGGTCATAGCTTGTGGATGTTCTCTGTTAATTTTTGCACACAAGGTGTTTGTGTGTTTGTCCAAGCCAATGTTCATGAGCTTTATCTTTTCTGTGAGTACTGCATCTTTCTGTCCATCTGATTGTTCCATGTTATACTATCTGTTGAAGAAAATAAATCTGTATTATTTACCTTGATTTTTCTGATTGTAGATAAATGACATGGCTGAGAAAGTCCCTTCAATGAAAGGAGGAGGAGTATAGTCTTGGCCATGGCTGGGAAGGAAGGATAACATGTAAATTGAGGATTTTTCAGAGAGATTAGGACTGCTTGATTTATCAGAGAGAAAACCTTGATCAGGAGCTTCGTCGATGCAGGCCTTCATGCTGGACAGAGGAGGAGAAGAAGGGGGGCACGTCGAAGGTGCCGGTGGAGCGCGCCGTCGAGATCGTTGATGACAGCGACACGGGCGAGGCCGGGGAGGAGGTCATGGTTGATGCTTTACTGCCTGAATATGTTGACCGGGAACAAGAGGGTAAGGTGGATGTGAGGGCGGAGGCGCATGCCATGGTGCAGGATGTTGTGGAAGCCTGATTATTTGAGGAAGTGACAGCCACTGGGAGCATGGATCGACAGACTAGACAGCAGACCAAGTCCATTGATCGGCTGATTCAACAACGAAGGAAGAGGCAGAAGGTTATAAAAACGAGCTTGGGGATTTACTGACCTGAATCTTAAACAGGGCCGCCCTGCTGATGGACTCAAGCTCCAGGTTTGCTCCTAGCACGTCTTAATTAATTACATTGGCTCTTGACAAAATGTCTAGCATGATGGATAATGAATTCATTCTGTGATGCCAGATAGATATGCAAAGTCATAGTCCTGCATGTATGGACATCTACTGATACATACAAGCCGATCGACGGGCACACACATTAGTAAGTTCTGCTACTAGCCTAATCAAGAGCCTTTTATACAACCCCGCAAAAAAAAGCCTTTTATACAGCCTTGCAGATTAAAAATGAATTGAATTATGAGCATCTGACAACTACGATCAATTTCCTGGTTATACTTCCTGAAATAAAGGTGGCCGACCAAATGAAAGGATGGATGCTTTCCTTTATGTGAGATAATGTACATTATCTTACTTGATCTGCAATGTTTCTTTGGTAATTTTTTATGAAAGACACATGACACATAGTTTGCTGGATAGGTCTAAGATAAATATTTCAGTTATAGGAGGATATTTTTAAATGGGTAATACTATTACCGCCATCTGCTTGGCCTGTTGTGCTTTCGGTAGAGCTTTCATATTTCAACAAAAAAAAACAATGCAAGTTGGGACCAGAATAGCACACACATCCTCAAAGGAAACATCAGTTGGGAGTGCTCAAGTATTCAGTTTCTTGGATGATGTATATGTTCTCGCTTATCATGTACTCCCTCTGTAAACAAATATAAGACCTTTTATATAGATAACTAAAGTAGTGATCTAACATGTCCTATATTTGTTAGAGGGAGTATGTTTCTAGATATCCGTCAACTCCAATGTTTCATTTATCTGCTCTCTGAATATGAAGAAGATAGGCTTGCAAAGTAGCTTTTTATGTGAATAATGTGACAAACATTTATGTCTTATAACTGCAAACATTTTTTTGTTTAGTCCATCACCGAGCAAATGTTTGGGAGTTGGAAATTATTTGGATACACATGATCTTAGCAAAGAAAGATTCAAACATACTACAACCAAAGGACCTCCTTCACTCTCTGTGCAACTACAGAAATTATCCTTATGAGCAGCACCCTAGGTTTAGTTGTGGGTTCTAACATATTAGAGATGTGGTTAGAATACCTACTGCTCTGAACAATTAAGTGGTTTGTATAAACCACCGATCCCCTCGTGCAGTGTACAATGTGATATGGATCATCATAGGATCAAACTTAATACAGGAAGTACACACTTAATTGTTTCTGAACTATACTACTTTTTATGTTCATTCTCCTGTCCTTTTAAATCTCTAATTTAGTTGCAAGTATTTTATTTGTTATCGTTTGGCTTCTTAAGAACAAATCTAGCAAGTTTGGCTTCTTAAGAACAAATCTAGCAAGCAACGACTCGACTGATGAAAGAGATGTTGACCATCTTTGCTGCAGTGAGGTACCTTCTTGATCATGTTACTAATCTGTATCTACATTATTCAGATGTGAAACTCATGCTTCTTGAAACATCTGCAACACATATGTGCACTCTGAAATGGTAAAATATTTGCATTCTATAGTACTTCAAGTTTGTGTAGCATCCCCATATTTCCTGCGACCCAGTTCCTTGAACTGGCTAACCCTTATTGATGTCATATGTCCTGAACTGACTCTCATGACCAAGTTCCTCAACACGTCCGCCCCTCACAGGCATGTTGTGCAGTGGCTCAATTCATCGCATTATGATTGAACACATTTGGACACATTAGGATTAGGTGAACACTGAACACTGCCAACATCGGTGAGGGTGGTCAGGAAGAAAAGCCAAAACCACCAGACGAAGGGGCGCTGGTCTCTGGTTCTTGCGAAGGCCACCGCAGCTCATCTCCAAGACCTCTGCTGTCGTGTGTCCCCCAAGTTCTTCACCGAATCTCCTCGCCCGCTGGCTGCTGCTCTTCTTCTCCCTCGAACACATCTCTGCTTCTGATCCTCTGCTGCCGCCCCTAACCTGCTGCTTCTGCTCTCTGATGCTGCCCTCGACTGCTGTACCGCTCCTTCTCCAACGAACTGTTGTTCCTAATCTTCTCTGAACCCAAACTGTTGCTGCTCCGCTTCCTCTCTGAACCTCAGTCTGCTGCTGCTTCTCTGATTCAGAGTAAACCAATAAGCAGGAATTTGACTTCTAGGTCGTTTTTCCTTTGGTAACAGTTATTGTTAGTTCTAAACAATTTTTCAGGGCCACGATTAGGCTTCCAAGGGTTCAGAAATGATGAAGAAGCCTTTTATATCACACACTATATAACATCATGGAATCACAACCTTATAACAACTAATTTAAGAGGCTATGTTCTGGTTTGCTGTATCTCCACCGATTCGGGTTGGTCTGACGGCTAACCTAAACTGAATAGGGAATCAGGAGTACTTTAGTTGGTATTGAAAGTGGTATGTTTACTTTCAAGCTGAAAATCTTGCAAGTTTGGTCCTGGGATATTTAATGCTCCCTTTTCTTATTATCTTCCAATCATACTATACATATTTAGTTTTTTTTACTTTCTCTTGACAAGTGAACTGAATTATTCATGGAGAATTTGGTTATGGTAAATTTTATTATGGAGATTCATCCGATTAATAGAATAGCTTTATTTGCTAAAATCAATACATAACTATAGTGTTGTATGGTTACAACATGTAGAGTTTTGCAAGTGAGAGTTACTGGAAGTCACTATTGCAAGATGGCATTCAGTTAACACACGTACAATCGACTGATCACTGTATCTTTTTTTGCTAATTTAATTTGAAAAAGCTATTGCAAACAATTTTTTCTTCTGAAATCATATACTCTGTTTATTTCTAATGTGATTTTGTTACTGTTTGTATGGCATTTCTCTGTCTAAATTTTTTGTTACATAAATCAATCTGCATATATGTGTGCAGGCTGTGAATCGACAAACAGCCCAGAAAATATGGCATGCTACATACCCTGTGACAGTACATTATCAGAAATACTTATATTTTTGATAAACGCATCTCTCATCCATCATGACATAGATGTGATGCGTTGCAAGTGTTTTTTTTCGTTCTCTCGCGATGCGTCGAGTACATGATGGATGGTCTAATCGTTCAGTGTGTCATGTGTACTCAGTCACTTGTGTCATCTTCAGATTTTAGAAGTCAAAATTCTAGCTTTAGCTCTATATTTAAGAATTTTTCTACGGCAAATGCAAGAAAAATAAAGCGTCCTTCTGCTCTCATTCTGAGGAAGTTCTGAAAAATTGAGGCATTTGTATGAATTTCTATTCTTCATTATAAATTATCCTTTCAAGTTTAGAAAATAAAACATGATATACTCTGTATGTCTCTGTTCTACACTACCACTACCATTTTATTGCTGCAAAACGCCAATGAAAAAGTCATTACTATTTTCCACATTTTTATACAATCAAGCTGAAAGAGCAATAAAATGATTTGTTTTTGACATCGCCTCAGATCTTACCGAAAGGCAATGTGCTTATAATGTACATCTAGATAACAATAATGTGTTTGGGAATGATTCATTTGTCGACGGCCAGCATGTGGGGTGTGAGGGACGATACTTATATCACTTAGTGGCCAAGGGAATGACATCACAAAAGTTTATCTAAAATCCTAGGAGAAGATGGACACATGTTCCTATATTGCTTCTCTACAATTGCTTTCACCATTTGATCATCCATGTAATTTATAGCATCCATGCATAGCTTATCCTTATGCTGTTTGTATTCACTTATTCCTTTTGTTGACATGGCTAGGAGGCTACTATGAATGTCACATAGATTGTAATTTAACCTCCTTACAAATAATTAACGTTCAAACATTCCAGTGGAGGAATCTCAAGACTTAGGAATGGTGCCCCGACAATTGTGAGCGGCACAAAGGAAGGGCCGCCATCACCAAGGAAGTACGTTCACAATTGTGGACTCCAAAGAGGAACAAGCTCTATATTTAGTGCATTGAGTTGCTATTTTAAATTCTGAGAGGTGTTCAATTTTGTCGATTTCTAAGACATTGACTCGGAAGAATTATTATTTTGCTTGATGTAAACTCGGATTAATTTGTCATGTCATTTGAACTGAACAACCTTTTTGTGACATCACTTCATGATTTTTTGTGGGATATTTTTTTTTACAGGTAGATTTTTGTGTGATATTCTGTCTCTTCCATGTACTAAGTGGACATATGTTGCCTGCTTATTTTTTTTATCTATCAATTCGTTATATGTTGTCAAATTCCACCGAAGTGCATATGCCAGGATACACAACATATATTTAGATCCTCCACCATATGACTTAGAGGAGATCCAGGAAAAGATGGAACTCAAAATCATCTCTGGTTATAGTTAGAAAATGCTCATCGGCATCTAAACATTTTTCAGTGTATAATACAATTTAAGTCAATGTACCCAGAATGAAGCATGACCAGCTGCTACGGTAATTAGTATCAGTATGTTCGTCCAGCCATGGCTATTACGGGCGTGGCAACGAGCTCACACAACCATCAATCACTGGAGGAAGTTGGGTTTTACCAGCTGGAGTAACGAGGGTGCCATCGGCAGCTCCGAGTTGCAGCGGGAGCCACCGGTCCGCCGCGCCGTCAGCAGCAAGAGCCGCCAAGCTGCTGCGGGAGCCGCCGCGCCGGGCCGCCCAGCTGTGGAGGGTACCGCCACGCCACCACCAGCAGCGGGGCCTAGGTCCGGTCGTCGTCCTTCCTCGGCTCCTCCCGTAGCTTCTCTCTTCAGAACAAACGTGTTGTTTCAGTACACATTGTATATACTGCTTTCCTGTTTTATTTTTAATTATTTTTTTGCGGGATACTGCTTTCTTATTTTGCTACTACCTAATACTAGAAGAAGCCATGTAGATCATCTTCATCTATT
Source organism: Triticum aestivum (assembly GCF_018294505.1). Taxonomy (NCBI): domain Eukaryota; kingdom Viridiplantae; phylum Streptophyta; class Magnoliopsida; order Poales; family Poaceae; genus Triticum; species Triticum aestivum. The sequence goes on from NC_057798.1 coordinate 630,804,094, forward strand.
TTCTTCACGTGTGATTTATTTTTACTTTTTATAATTGTTTATGAATGGTGGACAAAAACCCGCAACCTTCTTCCGCTGCCCGAGCTCCCGGAGGAGCCGGCTCAGGCTGTTCGCCGGCTCGGAGGGGGAGGCCTATGGGGGCGGAGGGGTCTGGTCCGCGGCCACAGCCACGACGAGCACGTGGACCCGGCACCGCGTGACAGCGAGATGGAGGGGGAAGGGCGAGAAGGTGAGCGCCGGGAACGCCATCGCAGGCGGTGCATGGGGAATGCAATCGCTTGCCGCCGTCATCTTCAACAGTGCAACTAGGTTGGAGAATGGGGATTATTTGAAATCTGAGTAGGGAGAGGTACGAGACACGTTTTCTTCTCTCTCTTTCTGATTGTTGGCTACATACATAGGTATTTGAGACAAGACCAAATGAGCGGTGACTAGCATAGTAGGACGCACCAAGAAGCAGCGACGACTCTGAGCTAGCTGCTAGCAATAAACACCCTCCACTCTTAATGGACCAAACCCAAAAAAACAGTGTAAAATAAAAAAGACATGAACTATAATATTCCAAAAAATGACCGTCGCCATAAAAATAATTCCATCTTCAAAATATTCCTGAAAATCTGAAAAAACACCTTCTCAAAGTACAAAAATGATCATGTTTATTGAAAGAATATTCCATACACAACTACTGTTTCATAGGATGAAATGAAAATGAGGAGCTGAAATAGGTCATGATAAACATTGTTAAGGTACATAAAAATTTCATGGTCCAAAAAGAAATACTCAGTGTAACCTTATTTTTAAGGTTTGATCAGATTAAAAAAGTGTCGCATAATGGCACATGGAGCATGTTATATTTAATTCTTTGCCCGGTGCAACGCACGGGCATTTGTACTAGTAATTGTAAAAGAAATTGTTTTACTAGATTTTTTTGCAGAGCATTGACAAATATTTAAATGCTTGCAAATTTATCACATTCGTGGAAATCATGGCCAAAAAGACAAAATACATGCTACAAAAGTGCATTTTTCCAAAGCATTTTGGAGTGTTGATTTTTTTTATCATACCGTGACTTCCACAAATATCATTTCAACATGAAAATTTGCAAGCTCTCAAAACATTTTTTAAAGTTTGCCACACAAAAAATTCAGAATTGTTTGAATTATTCGTTGTACCGCCATGATTGATGATTAATAGATCGGAAGTTTTTTCGCAAAAAAAATTTGCCACACAAAAAATTCAGAATTGTTTGAATTATTTCAGAAAAAACCAAATTTACTGTTCATAGCAAACTCATTTGAGCTTGCGAGCATTAGGGACTTTCCATTTCGAAGAGGCTTCTTTTCCCTGGAAATTTTTTTATTAGAAAGTTGAGCCAACAAACATGCTTTGATGGATTTTGATTCCTCGGTAAATTATTAGAATGTTTTAGTAATCAGCTCATCTCCTTCCATATATTAATTTTTTTGGCTCCCAAAAAAATATCACATCAACGCATGGCCATTGCCGTCAAAGTCCGCCACAGGAGACCAGTGCGCCACCCTGCCAGTCACCGCCGAAGACCACCGCGCCGCCACTGTCAACCATTGCCGTCGATTGTTGTTGGAGCCCATCACGCCGCCACCCCCCGAGTACCACCGCCAGTCGCCCCCGCCCGTCCGCCGGCCTGTGCGTTGTCGCCAACGCCGAAGAAAGAGAGAGAATGACATCACACATTGACAAGTAAAGCCTCAAGGTCAGATTTAGTATTCGAAAAGAGATTATTGAAATTCTGAAAAAAATACCTCACCTTTAAATCATCCTTAAATTGTTTAAAAAGCCCCAACAACACTTATGGAAGGATATATTTCTTTGGACTCGTCGGATGAGTTTTTTGGGAGAGACTCTTGAAATATGCTCTTGCACCTCTAATTTTCCTAGTAGTACATATAAAGTAGTAGGAGCACATAACAAGGTGGCAGAAAATCTTGGGCGGCACGCAGGGGTCGTTATCACAGAGCGCATTAACCAATCGAAAAGAACAGCCGACGTGGATTTGCTCGCATATTACACTCCACGCAAATGAAAACACCTTACGGCATCAGATAAAATATTTATGGTTGAAAAGACATCTTAACAGCAAATATTTATCGCAGAATCTCCTTCCAAGTTCCAAAAGGAACGCCAAGGAGATAAATTAACCGAGGACACCGCGTAAATACCCAAACAAACCGGTTGCTTCAACCATCGCCGCTAACCAACTCGGCCTCCTCGTAAACAAACCTCGGGCGAGGGGAAAGCGCGGCGAGCGGCGGCGGCGGCAGCGGTGAGGTCCAGCCATGGTGGTCCACGTCGTGTACAGGAGGCGGGAGAACAGCTGGAGGGGAGCCGACTCGTCCGTCAGGTTCCTCGGCGCCGCCATGAGCAGCAACCCGCCGAGCAAGCACCAGGTCCGCCTCGCCGGACGCGGCGGCATCGGCCACGCCCCCACCTACCCCACCGGCGCGCGCAACGGAGGGCTCTCTCTGCGCACCACTTCTCCGCCGCCGCCGACTGTCTCCATCGCCTCCGTCGCCGGCTGGGATTCCATCAAGCTGCGGCTCGACGGCGAGGAGGGGCTGGAGGAGTTCTTGGCCGTCCGGGATAAGGCCGTGGGGGCAGAGGAGGAGACAGCGGTTTACGCGAACGAGTGGCCGGCGGGCGGGGACGAGGCGACGTTCGACGCCCCGCCTACAGATGAGGAGGTCCACGCCGCCGTCGCCAGCATCCAGCAGTAAGATTTATGCTTAATCTATCAACTGATTTTCCAAACAAGAATCTTAAAAAGCATCCACTTAGATTGATCGAATATTATTTTTTGTACGTTATGTTGCTGATGATCAGTTCATCGTCGCCGTATGATTGGGAGATCGGAACTGTCTTGAACAATTATTACTTGCTGTTTATTTTAGTCTTGTGATTGTTCTGGAATTTAGATGGATATTTTCCCGTGATTTATCACGTTTATGTCATGGGCACAGCTCCAGCCATGCTACTTTCCTTGCAGATTACTCTTCCTTGTATTTTTTCATCTGTTAAAGGGTGTGCGCCCAATTGTTATCATGCTACAAAGTTCAGTTGGATCCACTTCCATGATTATGCACCAATTGCAGTTTATGCACTCCGCCATTGCTTAATCATAGCCTGCAACCCACTCTCCTTTGTTGCCATTACTTAAAGCTTGTCCGCTCTGTAGTAGTTTAATTGATGGTATCTGGGTTTTACATGTTCTATCTGAACAAATTAAACAAAACTCTGTCGTATGCAGGGTATTTGAGAATCCTTCGGGTGTGGAATCTGATGCACTCGAGTTACAAGCGCTCGCACTGCCCGTCGCAGGACTCTCTTCATCTGGGATGTTTGTTAACTATTTTGCTGCCGATTCTGATGCATCCGAGAAGCAAACCATCCAAATAGCCAACTTAGGGAATTCTCCATCCAACATTGGATTAGACGATTGCACTGAACCTGGCACACTTGCACTTAACTCAACTGCTCTTATGACAAGGGAACATCAAAATGTACTGGATGCATTCCAGCTGTTGAAAGAAGATGCCTCTGTTCAGGTGAATACTGCTTGATTTCATTCATTGAATGGTATTTATGCATAGAAGAGTCTCAAATTTCTCAGTGCCACGAAATATTGACCAAAAATCACTATTTTTTCTTCTTTGCTCTGACTTTTTTCTCCCTCGATGCAGAAAATGGTTATGGCCTTGTCAACTGATAAGGCTGTATGGGACGCTGTCATGAACAATGAGGTAGTGCAAGAATTTAAGAAATCCTTCCAGGATGGTACGTGACCCTTCTTAATGATCTTTGTATGTACATCTTTATATTGACTTGACGTGGATGAAAGATAACCTTTTGATAGTTGCCGTCAAACTTTATCAACTTCAGTACTCCCTCCGATCCATATTAATTGACGCTGATTTAGTACAAATTACAAAGTTGTACTAAATCAGCGACAATTAATATGGATCGGAGGGAGTACCTTATTTAGCTGTTCCGTCAAAGTCGTATCTATTATGTTGGGTGGATCTGCACCTAATGCAAGTTATCCTACTTTTCAGCTAAGGAAACTGATAACAAGGGGAGCTCTAGTGCTCCTCCTGGAATGATGCAATGGGTCCTGGAGAACACCCAGGCGAAGATCAAGGAGTTCCTTGAGAAGATACTTCAGCTCGTGCACACGCTCTTCCAGGCCCAGAGCATGGACTACGATTTCTCTGACGATGTAGTGAGAATGTCCTTCATGCTCTCGGTGTTCGTCTTCATCGTCGTAACAATAGCTCGCATAAAGTGAGCACAACAATTCGTCGACTTCACACTTGGGGGTTAGTATTGTACAGGATCAGTTATAGTCCTAGTGATTTCGTTTGGGTTTGTTATGGTTGTGATCAGGGACAGTGTCCGTCTTAGTTTCCATGTCTAGAACATTAGAAGTTGCCGTGGTGTTACAATCTCAGTGGAAATTCAATATGTTTACTCTGTCGGTTGTGGTAATAATTGTGTTAATCATCCATAGTTCATATCAACTGCATCTGTCATGCTTGTTATCCTGCTGTGAAATAAATGCAGTACGAACGGTTCATCAGTGATGCAAGATTTCGCAAGCTCCTACGAATGGTTGTTGTATAAGAACGGATCAGGATATGGGATCCTTCAGGATATACATATATTTTACGCTCCTATCAAAATCGATCAGATTTTTGCCCAGTTTTGGGAGCCTGACAATTGCTTTTCAGAGTCGGTGGCTGCGATTTTTGCCATTCATTCATCAGCCCAAAACCCATGGAATCCCATTGGGAAGGTGAGGTGCTTTGGCACTTCAAGTTTTGCCACAAGTGCGCCTCTTTTCCCTATCTTTCTTGCATCCAACACCACCAGGTTACATCTGTCCTCGGATACTGCATACTGCAAAAGGAGATGGGGGGCGTCAAATGATGCTGATGTTTGAAACGCCTGGAATCTTTGGAAGTTATTGAGTTCCAATAATAACTCCTAAGAGTTTTGTATGAACTGACAGGACATATGTATTTACCTCTACAAGAAGAACATAGCCGTGATCCTCCTCCCCACCGCCGGTGGGGATGAAGATCGGCTCCCCGACGAACTTGCGCCCCTCGGATGACCAGCGCCTCGCTGACCCATTCGAGACATCGACCTTCACCACACTGTCAAACGGAAAATATGGGAGTAGTTTGCGAGAACCGGAGGCAGCACCCGCGTAAATGAACCTATTCCTCTTGTTGGCATAGCCTGGATTTATCGCGGGGAAGTCTGCCGGTCTGTTCCACTGATCGGACAATCTCTTCACGGTGCATCTCCGGTATGCTCCTCCTCTCTTGTCGAGCTCAATTGCCACCTGCGTTTGACAAGATAAAATTTCTGAAATTAGCAGTCAGATTGTCATAGGCCCGAACAAGCAGTTCGAACAGGACTCAAATTTAACCGAAACCTGCTGAAATTTGACAACAGTTTGAATTATGATTGCTAAAACAAGCATTCGTTCACCTTCACGAGGCGAGGCAGCATTTCCTTGGTCTTTACGGCGTTCATGAAGGAAGGGTCCAGCTTCTTGTTCTTCCAGTTGTAACCTGTGAGAATTGCATCATCGCAGCACAGATATGTCAGTCACCGGATCATCATCGCGCCCGCAATAGTAAAAATGCAGACGAAGATCAACTGAATGTTTGGCGCCATGCCGACGACGTTACCGAACATCCTGTGGAAATGGAACCAGTCGTAGGAGCAGCCCGACATGTGCAGGTGCAGGTCGAGGCCGCCGCGGCCGTTGTCCTCCTCGAAGGCGTTGCCGACGTGCAGCGACCACATCTGCGACGGCGCCTCGACGGGCACGGTCCAGTCGCGGCCGCTGGCCACGGCCTCCGTGGAGCGCGGCAGCAGGTAGACCGGCGTGGTCCGGCTGCTCGGGTCCAGCGCCAGCGCCGCGATCATGGGGTGCGTCCCCGTCATGGCCAGCATCGACCCCGGGATGTCGAGCCTGATCCTGTTGCCGAGGACGACGTAGTGGGAGTCGGTGAAGGCCCAGTCGTGGATCATGAGGTGCGCCGGCAGGACGAACTCCCGCCTCTGCACCAGCCTGAAGCCCGCGTCGAACTCTGCGTGCCATCAGTGAAGTTACACCGGTGAGTGAGTGCGTGGGTACGGTGGACGACACCGATTTGGTCTGAAGGGGAGAGGTGCTGCAGACCGTAGAAAGTGAAGTTGGCCCGCGGGAGGAGCATGTCCTCGGCGTTGCAGGCCACCATGAGCAGCCGGTTGCGCTTGGGGTCGACCTTGTAGTGCGCCAGCAGCCGCTTGGGCGGCATGCTGAACACGCCTGCACGGGATAATGGCGACCGGGCCGGCGCACAAACGTCAGATCATCCACGCTCGGTGCGCAACAACTAGTCTATGTCTCAAAGTGAACAGCACGCACCACTGAGAACGGGGCGCAGCAGGCGGGTGGCCACGTCGAGCCCGGCCTCCGCCAGCCAGGGCCGCCGGCGGTGCCCCAGGCGGCGCCGCGCAGGGGACGCCCCGTCGGCGCGGTCGCCTAGCGCGAGCAGGTCGAACGGGCCGACGGTCTCCAGCGTCTTGGGGTCGAGCTCGTACGGCATGCCGCCCTCCCAGAGGCAGAGCAGCCGGCCGCCCCACCAGAGCACGCTGGTGTTGGCCACGTTCTTCATCACCTTCACGTTGCCCACCCTGTGCCCGCCCTGCAGCACCGAGAAGGGGCCCCGGTGCGTGAACCTCCACGACGCGCCGTCCCCCTTCTCCTCCGTCTTCGCCGCCGTCTCCACGTACCTGCACATACACGTGCTATATAAACCCACACCGCGATCGTCGGTGCACGACATTACGCGCCGCCAAATTCCCTCGGTAGCACGGTGGCTGGCCTGCTTAGTAGTGCGTAGCGTACCGTGCGGCGTAGTGGACGCCGTCGTCAGGGTGGAAGCGGAAGGAGCGGAGGTAGCCGTGGCCGTCGAGCGGGTGGACGATGGAGCCGTGGTCGTCGGAGAACATGCCGGGCCCGGCGAGGTAGTAGGTGCCGGCCGGGAAGTCCGGCGGGATGGCGCCCTCGGTGACGCGGAGCTGCACGGGGGCGGACGTCTCGGCGCGCTGTGACCGGAAGAGGAGGTTGTAGTCCCAGAACGCCGACGACAGCGTGTCTGGCTCCGTCGCCGTGGCAGCGGTGGCGCCGGCCGTGCCGCGGACGGCGGCGCGGACGAGCCGGCGCGGTGGCGGGGCGTGGAGAGGAGGGTGGTAGCCGTGGTGCACGACGGCGTGCATGGTCGCGATCGCGCATATCGCCATGCTTTGGCGTTGGTCTCTTTCGGTCGCTGGTTACTTGGTTCCTTGTGGTGGTTTGTAGCCTATAATAACGCTCGCTGGTACTTCCGCAACTCACAAGAGTGACAAGTTGCGCCTTTTGGCCTTTGGAAGACTTCATTTTTGTCTCGTCTAATATGTATAATTGCAACGAGCTCACTTTCTTGATGGGAAGAATCGACGTTCAATAGTACTATAAACATCAGATGGTATAGGAGTAGGAGTTTGGAGCGAGCGCCAATGGTTTTGTGAGGCGTTTTGGAGGGTTTTGGGCAGGGAATCGTTGTTATTTCTGGAGTGGAATCCAAGGGGTGTTCGTTGGCACAGTCACGAAATGCGGTTATCCGTTTGCGTCGAACAAATTTGCCAGTGGTGCCTCTGCTTATTCTCCATTGGAACATCACAGTACTGACTGACTAATTAAGGTCGCAATAATCCTGATAAGCACAGAATTTTGGACATCTACACATAAACAAAGAACCACTCGCTGTCGTTGATCAGTTCCACTAGGCTGCTTAAGATCCAGTCCTCCCTACCCTCCTGTCTCGAGCGTATTGGCATCTTCGCTTGAGGAAACTGAACACACACCATTAGCACCAGGCAATACGACGAGACGATTCCCTGCGCCACGTGGCCTCGGAACAGATGCTTAGACCCAAGTTTAATTTGTGAAGAACGTGATACACACTTTGACAAGTGCAAATCTGATGGAATTGCAGCACCGAACGACGTACCAGCCATGGACAGACAGGCACATAGCCCCAAGTGATTTCATAGTAAATGTAAAACTTTACCACCTGCCTCGACTGACCAAAATGAGCAGACCACATGCAATGCAGAGATGAAAAATCAAGGGAAGCTCGAAACGCTCCACAGGTCGGAAGGTAACAAAGACTACAAGTGGTCGACGCATGACACTAGAACAGGCAATAAACAATACCCTAAACACAAAATAAACAATGCTGGTAAACGATGCACGCCAGTATTATTCAGTATCACACAAGAAAAGCAAACAGGCAACATAATGGGGAATAGATTCTGCAGCGACCAGCACAGTGGGCACAGATTTGCTCTTCGTTTTCCCAGCATATCCCTGTCCAACAAATTAGATGCAGCAGCGGAAGAGTTCCGACGAATGCGGTAATTAGATACTGAAAAGAAGGCAGGCACCGTTCCTTTTTAGCTGTGAGTGGAGTTCACTATGCTATGCCCATGACAACATGGTGGTCGAAACCGACGAGAAGAATGAAACCCATCCCAGTCTCCCGCATCCTCATGGCTAGCATAATTGGACCTTGACGTAGCGGTGCTCAATCGAAGTCCTTTTCCCCATCCACTTGGTTTCTGCAGTTCCATCCATCACGCTGCACTTAGCTCTGCGCCTGGGCTGGCGCTTTAAATTTTACAAGAACCTGAAAGAAAAGAAAAGAGTAGGTCAAGGCTTTAGCTTAGAAATTCCTAGAAAGAGTTCCAAGTAGAATGGATATTGCACCCGTGGTTTTAGTTCACATGAAAAAAAAATATAAAGTGAAAGCTGCGAATAAATGAACTTCTTTTATTCTCGACCAACAGTACATCACTGCAAGTTCAGACTGAAATAGGTGAATGCCAGAAAAAAACCATTTTACGACTGAATAACTCCATTTCATGATTTACCAACAAAACCCTATACTTCCATGTCAATAGGTTTAGAATCTTTCTTCCTTCTATGGCATCAGCACCATCATTGTCCCCTTGTCTAGTGCGCGGACAAATAGATACCAGACTGTCAACATGGTCGCACTAATGGTATGCAAGGATGAAAACTCAAAATTTGATGGCATGGAAGGAATAAGGAGTTGCTCTTCTTCTGGCAAATTTTTTTTATTCGGTGGCAAATCAGGGATTGTAGTGTTACTCGGTGGCACAGAAGGAATTCTCAAAAACCAATGTCGATCAGTGGGATGGATCTTTTTTGTAAGATTCAATGCTTACCACCAAAAGGTATCACTAGCAAGCAGCCCACTGAACATAGGGATAGAATAATGGAACAACTCTAACCAGTATATCCCCCCCCCCCCCCCCCCCCTCTCCAAAAAAAACACTTAGCAGTATATACTGGACACAAATAGCAGATGTATTAGTCTGGTGATAAGCAAAACCACAGTTCACTTGTAAACTGTTCCATTCCAATTTTCACAACCTTAAAGCAGGTTATGTACCCATAGTTTCTTTTCAACACCAGTTCTAAAATATATGAAAAAAGGTAAATCTGAATGCTAGAGAAAGTAAAAGTAGGCGCTGTGCATGGATACAATGGTAGGAGCAGCCTCGGCAGGACATGTGAAATTTAACAGCAGTGTGTTAACAGAAGAATGTTAAATGTTCTCTATGTTTTTTTTTCAAGAAAACGCAAAAGGATCTTTGAGTTTCACTGCATTGAAAAGATGAGAGAGTACAAACCTCCTAGGAGGTGATAGTTACAAGGGCCCAATGCCCTATCAGTGGACATCCCAGGAGAAAGTTAACAGAAGAATGTTAAACGTTCTCTATGTTAAGATAGCGTAACACACTGATTATATTATTTTACTACTGCAGTGACAAGGTGGATATAATGGAGAAAGTGCTGGTGCTTGTATCTTTTATTACTAGGATCTTTCATGATTAATACAGTATTTGCCAAAGACCAGGGAAAGGGAAGGCCTTCTGCTGAAGTTAAGAGGCCTTCAGAATGAAAACGTGTAGCTGGTCAGTGGGTAAATGCAGTTGCAGGTCAGTCGATGCTTATTGACAAGACTACTCCAGCCATACTCTTTTTGGCTCTCAATAAGGTTTAGAGATGGTAAATCACCCCCGCCACCTATTTTTATCTGTTGCAGTGAGTAGTTAATTATTACTGAAAAGATGTTTTTGAGTGTTCTTAGTTTCATAGACAGGTGTACCATAAGCATCAACTGTAGTGAGAAAAATGAGACAGAACTCATCAAATTGTAAAGAATGTAATTTACCTGCCTCTCAGACAAGGCTATAACAAGACAAGTAGCTCTATCAAAAGGAAAGAAGTGCATAACTGAAATATATCATTTGGTGACTTCAATCAAGCATGGAATAACATTTACTCAATTCCTTCAGTAAGAGAAAGATTCTATATCCTTTTAGCAACCTATAAAGGATAAACCCAAGCCAGAATACTACGTAAACTTGAGCTAAATGCTAGTACTATGCTAAAATGTAGCTGTTTTAATTGGAATTGGAATGATGGGGTAGTGAAGTCAAGAGCAAAAAAAAAGAGAGGCAAAGTTTAGCTCTTGTATTACCTGAAATGATCACTAAAAATATGTGAAATGTGAATGAAGAAATGACTTGTGTGAAACACTGCAGTTGGTACCATTGTTTCTACAGAAATGTTGACACTAAACATGTTGAGATCATGAATGTCATGGCATGGAAACTATAATTTGGTTAGCTTCGGTAAGACTGCAAGAGGTCCTAGTAATGGATGGCTTTATATCTAGTTTTCCTTTTATTGTGCCATCAAAGTTTGACAGACAGGAATGCGTAAAAAGGCTCACAAGCACTATTAGTGTTCCAAACAATACTTGTGCATAATATTTCTAAGCTTACGATTTTATCATTAAGTGGCTTCAAAGCAAAGTTTATATTTTTGTGCAACATTGCTAATCGGAGCTTACTTCCCGCAAAAAAATAAAAAAATTGGAGCTTACTGAAATCACCAGCTACCCATTTTCTATTCTAGGTTTTCCCATGAATCACATCAATTTTCAAGATGTGTTCAAGTACATATGTGACGCATCAGTTTACATCTTTGCAACTGAATCCCATAGGAAATCTTGAACTACACTTAAAAAAGGAAGATTTTACAGTCATGCAGAATTGCAAAACTATGCTTATCACTAAGAAAAGAAATGGCACAGATGCTACTATTCTTGCTTTGCTAGACAAAAACTCATACCACAGCCCAACAAAAGCAGCTTTATTTAAATAAAATGTAACCTCAGTCAGTATTACTCTCCTACAGTTCACAAATGTCAGGAAGGTACTCTTATTGCAATCATGAGGTAAGGCTACATTGGCATAAATTACATGGCAGATTGGCAGTATGAACAGAAAGGCATAAGGAAGTACCAAGGAGGCATTGTACACCTTAGCCAGTGATCATTGTGCCAGTGCCCTCATCTGTGAGAATCTCGAGCAACAGCGAGTGCGGGACACGCCCATCGATGATACTTGCAGTGTGCACACCCTGGGCGAGAGCTCGCACGCAGCACTCCACCTTTGGGATCATTCCACCAGCTACCTGCCCATCAGATACCATCTGCCGCACCCCAGAGATATCAATCTCCTTCACCAGGCTCCCAGGGTCATTACGGTCCGCCAGTATCCCAGACACATCTGTGAGCAGTAGCAATTTCTCGGCGCCTACCGCAGCGGCGATCTCACCTGCCGCCGTATCCGCGTTGATGTTGTAGGCCTGCCCTGTCTCGTCGGCGGCAACGGTGGCAATGACCGGGATGTGGCCAGAGGCGATGATGGGGTGGAGGACCGTGGCGTCCACCCGCGCGACTTCGCCAACGAAGCCAAGGGCTGCGGCGTTGGGGGAGGGGCGCGCGGTGATGAGGCGCGCGTCCTTGCCGCAGAGGCCGACGGCGGTGCCGCCGGCGAGGTTGATGAGGGAGACGAGATTCTTGTTGACCTTGCCAACGAGCACCATCTCGACGACCTCCATGGTGAGCGCGTCGGTGACGCGGAGGCCGTTGCGGAACTGCGGCTCGACGCCGACGCGGAGCAGCCAGGAGTTGATCTCGGGCCCGCCGCCGTGGACGAGGATGGGGCGGAGGCCGACGCAGGAGAGGAGGACGAGGTCGCGGATCACGGAGGACTGGAGCTCGGGGGACTTCATCGCGGCGCCGCCGTACTTGACCACCACCGTCTTGCCCTTGAAGCGCTGGATGAAGGGGAGCGCCTCCGAGAGCACGTCGACGCGGCTGAGCGCCGTCGCCCCCGGCGAGATGCGGAGGCGGCGGCGGGGGGAGGGGGAGGCGGCGATTGGCCTGGCGTGGTTGGGATTGGATGTGGGGTTAAAGAGCGGCGTGGATGCGAGCAGGGAGGAAGAGAGCTGGGGCTTCGTGAGGAGCATGGCTGCGGCGGCGGTGGTCGGTCGGGGGCTGGTGCTCCACGGAATGCCTAGCCGGAAGGGAGGAGGTGGAGGCGCTGGACAGGTTAGCGGCGTAGTAGGTGTTGACTGCGGGTGCCTGCGGCGGGCAGGGGAAGTGTTGAATTGGGGTTGGAGCCTGAAAAATTCAGGGTTCGTCTCTGCGAAGGCATCAACTGCATTTTTATTTATTCTTTCAGTTACTGATTTTATTTTATTTTTGATTTCACTCCACCCGTGGTTGGGGACATGCGCATATACACTCATCTCTATAAACGCACACACTACAGACGTCTTCATAGTCGACGAGAACATCTTCTCCCGCTGAACGAACACTGTCGAAATCAAATTAGGAAAATGCGAGCATGAGTGTTAACTTTAGAACTTGAATCCTGGTGGACTGGTTTCACCACCACGGGAAACATAACCATTTGAGCTAAGATTGCAATTTGTCACATTTTTAAGTTGGGGTATGCTATGAGTCATGCATGCTATGAGTCATGTTGGGCATAAAAACGACACCTGAAGCCTGAACCGAAAATCCCGAAGGCAAACCCGTATAGTCTGAACTTAGAAAACCTGAACACTAAATCGGGTAGCAACCCTAGAAACCCAAAAATTGTTACAGCTCATTTGGCTTCCCTGATTTCATTTCATTTGGTAGAAATGAAATGAAATGAAACATCTATTAGGATTTAATTTGGAAAAACCTAGATTTCAAATCCAAGTTTCATGTTTGGACGACACTAGGATTTTACCTCTACTGTTCAGACATACAAAAATGTTTTGCAACCGTAAATCACACTCTCTGAATCCGCCACCGCAGATGTAAGTATCTTTAACTTATACGAAGAAGGTTACATTAAGCTACCTCTGATTGATACTTGCTCGGCAGAACTACAACTTCTACTTACCAATTACTGATGTTTTACAAGGAACGAGCACAACTAGTAGATGGCATTGAGTACCTCTTCAATCATGTGATCCTAGATTCAGTGTCACTGGCTCCCCTCTTGGTTCCACTTTGCTCTTGTAGTGGTGAAGGCACATTTGCTCCCTTAGTGGTTTTGGTAATCAATGTCAACATACATATTGTTGGACTAATGGTTTTACCTAGAATATTTCAGATAACTCCAACGATGGAGTGGCAAGGACATGATGATGTGGACCCTCTCAAAATGCTAAGGATATGGATTGGCAAAAGCTCAAGACTCTACATTTTTGGTTAAGTGATCCAAGATCACATTGAGTCCATATGAAAGCCAATACTATTAAAAGGGGATGAGATTTTGATGATGATCTGATTGCTCAAGTGCTTAGTGGTATTGCTCCAAAATTCTACATCACCTTCTCTATCCAAATTTGTGCAAAACCCTACATGCCAACTCGGTCCCATCGATTCCTACATATCCGGACCCACCGAGTTTATCTGGAAACTGCCACAGCCAAACCCTAACAAACCAGATGCACCGATGTGGATCTCGGTCCCACCGTGATGGCCTTGCCAACTCCCTGTTATTTGTTGCAATTATTTTGGTCCTACCGAGTTTTGCAATCGGTGCCACCGAGATGGTTTGCCAACTTTTTGTTGCCTTATTGCTTCACTTCGGTCCTAATGAGATGATGCAATTGGTGCTACCGAAACGAGGTTTTGCCCTATCATTGCACATCGGTCGCTCCGAGATGTTTCCATTCGGTCCCACGGAGACCTCCAACGTTCATACTTTTTACACAGGTCGGTGCCATCGAGACCTCCAACATTCATATTTTTTACACATGTCGGTGCCACCGAGAATCCGAGTTGGGTCAAATGTGTGTAACGGTTGAATTTTGTGTGGAGGCTATATAAGCCCCTCCACCCTCTTACTCAGTAAGAGAGCCATCAGAACATGACCACACTTCCACCATTCATTTTCTGAGAGAGAACCACCTTCTCATGTGTTGAGATCAAGAGATTCCATTCCCATCATTTGAATCTTGATCTCTAGCCTTCCCCAAGTTGCTTTCCACTCAAATCCTTCTTCCAGCATAGCCAAATCTGAGAGAGAGAGAGAGAGAGTTGACTGTTGGGGAGCCTATCATTTGAAGCATAAGAGCAAGGAGTTCATCATCTACACACCATCTATTACCTTTTGGAGAGTGGAGTCCGATGACCCACAAGTATAGGGGATCAATCGTAGTTCTTTCGATAAGTTAGAGTGTCGAACCCAACGAGGAGCAGAAGGAAATGACAAGCGGTTTTTAGCAAGGTAATGTCTGCAAGCACTGAAATTGTCGGTAACAAATAGTTTGGTAGCAAGATAATTTGTAACGAGCAAGTAATGGTAATGGTAAATAAAGTGCAGCAAGGTAGCCCAATCCTTTTGTGCCAAAGGACATGCCAAAACGGTCTCTTATGGTAAACAAAGCGTTCCTGAGGGCACACGGAAATTTCATCTAGTCACTTTCATCATGTTGGTTTAATTCGTGTTTGCTACTTTGATGATTTGATATGTGGGTGGACCGGCGCTTGGGTGCTGTTCTTACTTGAATAAACCTCCCACTTATGATTAACCCCCTTGCAAGCATCTACAACAACGAAAAAAGTATTAAGCTAAAATCTAACCATAGCATTAAACATATGGATCCAAATCAGCCCCTTACAAAGTAGCGCATAAACTAGGGTTCAAGCTTCTGTCACTCTAGCAACCCATCATCTAATAACTACTCCACAACGCATCCCCTTAGGATCAAAGATGGTGAAGTGCCATGTAGTCAACGTTCACATGACACCACGAATGGAATCTCAACATACATATCATCAAAATATCGAACACATATCAAATCCACATGATTACTTGCAACATGATTTCTCCCGTGGCCTCAAGAACAAAGGTGACTACTCACAAATAATATTCATGCTCAAGATCAGAGGGGTATTGAATAGCATAATGGATTTGACATGTAATATTCCACCAAATAAACCATATAGTAATCAACTACAAGATGTAATCAACACTACTAGTCACCCACATGTACCAATCTAAGGTTCCAGTACAAAGATTAAACACAAGGGATGAACTAGGGTTTGAGAGGAGATGGTGTTGTTGAAGATGTTGATGAAGATTGGCCTCCCAAAGATGCGAGGTTTGTTGGTGATGAAGATGGCTTCGATTTCCCCCTCCGGGAGGGAAGTTCCCCCGGTGGAATCGCTCCACCGAAGGGCAAAGGTGCTCCTGCCCAAGTTCCACCACAAAACGGCGGCGCTTCATCCCGAAAGTCCCCTCCTGATTTTTTCTAGGTAAAAAGACCTTCAGTACCAGAAGATGGGCACCGGAGGTGGGCTGGACTGAGCACAACCCACCAGGGCGCGCCTGGGGGGCCTGGCGTGCCCTAGTGTCTTGTGCTCACTAGGTCGCCCCCTCCGGTAGTTATTTGCTTCAGTATTTTTCATATATTACAAAACAATTCTCCCTGAATTTTCAACTCATTTGGAGATGTGTAGAATAGGTGGCCTGACGTAGCTTTTTCCAGGTCGAGAATTCTAGCTGCCGGTATTCTCCCTCTTTGTGTAAACCTTGCATATTATGAGAGAAAAGGCATTAGAATTACTCCATAAAGCATTATTAACCATAAAAATATTATAAATCATAGTAGGAAAACATGATGAAAAATGGACATATCAACTCCCCCAAGCTTAGACCTCGCTTGTCCTCAAGCGAAAGCCGATATTGAAAACCATGTCCACATGTTTTGAGAGAGAGGTGTCAATAAAAACAAAATACAGACAAAGTAGCATCATGCTCATTAATATAAAAGCAACAAAACTTTCTCATAAAGCTTTATCATATAACTTCTCATGAACAAGTAACAATTAATCACAACATCGAAGTAGAAGCATAGACTTCATTCAAAATCAACAAACTATGTTCTCAATCACCTTTGCAACCACAATTCATCATATTTTCAGGAAGGGTCGCGTGTCGGAGCCTTTTGGCAAGTCCACATACTTAACTAGCATTTAGTATTCTATGATTGCTAACACTCACAGCATACCCATGAGCAAAAAGTTTCAACCGGACAGATAGAAAGATAGGGGCTTATAGTTTTGTGTCCCAATATATTCACCTCAAGGGTGATGTCAACAACAATAACTCATGCCCGCTCATATCCAACTGGATATATGTGCCTAGATCTTTCCCCACCACATGATGCTTGCAAAAAGAGAAAATAAAAAGGAATAGGGAAGAATACTTTGACTCTTGCGTAAAAGTAAGTACATAAAAGTAAAAGATAGGCCCTTCACAGAGGGAAGCAGAGGTTGTCATGCACTTTTTGTTTGTATGCTCAATCCCTTAATGCAAAAGAACGTCACGTTATATTGCCCCTTATGATAGCAACCTTTATTATGCAGTCCATTGCTTTTATTACTTTGCCATCACAAGTTCGTACAACGCTCAATTTTCTCTTACACTAAATGATCAAACACATTTAGAAGCAATTTTTATTGCCTTATTGCACCGATGACAACTTACTTGAAGGATCTTACTCAATCCATAGGTAGGTATGGTGGACTCTCGAATAATGAGTTGGGTTTAGGGTTTTTGGATGCACAAGTAGTATCTCCACTTAGTGCGGAGTTTTTGGCTAGCAAAGATATTGAGCAAGCACCACATGTTGGAGGATCTATGACAATATAACTTCTCTGTGGATATGAACAAATATAACTCACTGCGTTGTCTTCCTTGTCCAACGTCAACAATTTTGGCATATAATAATTAATGGGGGCTCACAATCATAAAAGATGTCCAAGATAGTGTATTTGCATGTGAATCTTCTCTTCCTTTATTAATTCTTTCATGAGTTGCATCATTGACCAATGCTATGTTGGTCAACCTTCAATAAATTTTACCACTTATACTTTTCATTATGTGTTGTCATCACTTACCATGATATTAGCATATGATCTTTTCTTTTATTTCTTTTTATTTGATTGCAACTTAAAAATAAAGAGACAAAACTCAAACTAAACTTTATTATATGGCTCTCACTCGATTACATAGATAGATAGATCACGAAACTAAAACTTGAAAGTAGATCATACTAAACTTTTATTCAACTAAATCATGAAATCACTAAGGATCGAACTAAAATATGTAAAGGTAAATAGAAGTGATGGTGATACGATACCGGGGCATCTCCCCCAAGCTTGGCAAATAAAACATAAAACACATTATCTATGGAAACCTTAGCACTATCAAGTTGCTTTTTATCATAACCCTTTTTATTTCCGGCAGCAATCCAAGAATAGTGTTGATTAACATCATTGAAAACTTGTTGGATCATGTCTAAAACAGGGACTTGCTTTTTAAGATTCTCATCAAAGATTTGGTTATCTCCAAGCAAATGTCTCAACGCATAATCACTATTATAAAGAATTTCATCAATCATGGGTATTTCATGATTCATACCATAAAAATCAAAGATTCCCTAGCTTCCCGTGTTATGTAGTCAAATTCATTCACCAGATCAAGAGTGGCTAACTTTTTAGCTTTAGGATTCTTTATAACGAGCAACTCATAGAACAATATTTGCAAGGTAGGATGAGTACGGATAAATTTAGTTTCAAGTTTCAGAACTAGTGCCGAAATAGCTTCTGCATAAGATTTAGTCCTTTTAAGTATAGGAATATCATCAAGACTTAATTTTCCAACACAATTGAAAAATTCTTGGATATGTTCTTTTCCCATAAAATTCCCTAGCGCCAAGACAAAAGTTTTGGCATGTACGCTCCATCTTAGGAGTTAGGCCATCATTTGTTTCTGCCATACCAAAATCACTCATGGTGACTTCACAATAAGAATGCACTCAAGAACAGATCTGACAAGAAAACGACGAACGAAAAAGAGGGCGAATAAAAGGGCAATTTTTTGTGAAGTGGGGGAGAGGAAAATGACAAATAATGTAAATTGCAAGGAGATGGGATTTGTGATTAGGAACCTAGTTTTTGTTGATGATCTTCCCCGGCAACGACGCCAGAAATTCCTTTTGATGTTTGCTTGAACTATGTCGGTATTTCCCCAAAGAGGAAGGGATGATGCAGCACATCAACGGTAGGTATTTCCCTCAGTGATGAGACCAAGGTTATCGAACCAGTAGGAGAACCATGCAACACCATGTAAACAACCCCTGCACACAAATAACAAATACTCGCAACCCAACGTGTTAAAGGGGTTGTCAATCCCTTTCGGGCAACGACGTCAAAAATTGGCACGGAGACGGGATAAAGTTGTAATAGATTGGATAAATAGATCATAAATAGAATAAAGTGCAGCAAGGTATTTTTGTATTTTTGGTTTAATAGAACTAAAAATACAAACAAAGGAAAATAGATCGCAAAGGCAAATATGATAAGAAGACACCCGAGGGCCGTAGGTTTCACTAGTGGCTTCTCTCGAGAAAAATAGCAAACAATGGGAAAACAATTACTATTGGGCAATTGATAGAAATTCAAATAATCACGACGATATCCAGGCAATGATCATTATATAGGCATCACGTCCAAGATTAGTAGACCGACTCCTGCCTGCATCTACTACTATTACTCCACACATCGACCGCTGTCCAGCATACATCTAGTGTATTAAGTTCATGGAAAATGGAGTAATGCAATAAGAACGATGACATGATGTAGACAAGATCTATTTATGTAGAAATAGACCCCATTTTGTTATCCTTAATAGAAACGATACATATGTTTCGTTTCCCTTCTGTCACTGAGATCAAGCACCAAAAGATCGAACCCATCACAAAGCACATCTTCCCATTGCAAGATAAATAGATCAAGTTGGCCAAACAAAACCCAAATATCAGATAAGAAATACGAGGCTATAATCAATCATGCATATAAGAGATCAAAGAATACTCAAATAACTTTCATGGATAAAAACATAGATCTGATCATAAACTCAAAGTTCATCGGATCCCAACAAACACACCGCAAAAAGACTTACATCATATGGATCTCCAAGAGACCATTGTATTGAGAATCAAAAGAGAGAGAGGAAGCCATCTAGCTACTAACTACGGACCCGTAGGTCTACAAAGAACTACTGGCGCATCATCGGAGAGGCACCAATGGACATGATGAACCCCTCTGTGATGGTGTCTAGATTGGATCTAGTTTTTCTGGAACTTGCGGCGGCTGGAATTGATTTTCGTAGACTTCCCTAGGGTTTCTGGAATATTGGGGTGTTTATAGAGAAAATAGGCAGTGCGCGAGGCCACCAAGGTGGGCACAACCCATCTGGGCGCGCCTAGGCCCCTAGGCGCGCCCTGGTGGGTTGTGCTCCCCTTGGAGCACCCCTCTGGTACATTCTTGGCCCATACGATCCCTTCTGGTCTAGAAAAAATCCACAAAAAGTTTCACTGTGTTTGGACTCTGTTTGGTATTGATTTCCTACGATGTAAAAAACAAGCAAAAAACAATAACTGGCACTGGCCACTATGTCAATAGGTTAGTACCAAAAAAGATATAAAATAATTATAAAACATCCAAGAATAATAATATAACAACATGGAACAATAAAAAATTATAGATACATTGGAGACGTATCACTTACCGATATTACCAATTCTTTGACATTCATCACAAGACAAGAAAAACCCGGGCATCCTTGAAGAGAGTAGGACAATAAAAACCATACTGCAATACCTTGTGAGTAGTTCTATCTCTCGCGTGATGTCCTCCATAGGCTTTAGAGTGACATTTCCGTTGGATTTGTTCCTGTTCATGCTCAGGTACACAACATCTAATAATACCATCTACTCCTTCTTTATAAAGATGTGGGTCATCCCAAAAGTAATGTCTTAATTCATAGAAGAATTTTTTTTCTTTTGTTGATAAGTGAAACTAGGTGGTAAGTATTTTGCAACAATATAATTAGCATAGTCAGCATACCAAGGAGTATTACGAGAAACATTTATTGCAGCTAATTGTTCATCAGGAAGGCTATCATCAATAGGTAATATGTAAATAGGTGCAGAAGTAAATCAAATTAGCAATAATATGTAAATCAAATTCTTGTAGCAAGAGAACCCACCTAATGAGTCTAGGTTTAGCATCTTTCTTTTCCATAAGATATTTTATAGCAACATTATCAGTGTGAACAATTACTTTAGAATCTACAATGTAGGATCTGAATTTATCACAGGAAAACACAACTGCTACAAGTTCCTTCTCAGTGGTAGCATAATTTCTTTGAGCATAATGGATAACATTTAATTTCTTATCAACTCTTTGTCCTAGAACAGCACCAACAACATAGTCACTAGCATCACACATAATTGAAAAGTCAAGTTCCAATCAGGTGGTTGAATAATAGGTGCAGAAGTCAAGGCTTTCTTAAGTGTTTCAAAAGCTTCTACGTAATCATCATCAAGGACAAAAGGAACATCTTTCAGTAATAAATTGGTAAGAGGCCTAGAAATTTTAGAGAAGTCTTTAATAAACCTCCTATAGAAACCAACACGACCAAGGAAACTACAAATACCTTTAATATCTTTAGGACATGGAATTTTCTCAATTGCATCAACTTTAGCTTTATCCACCTCAATACCCCGTTCGAAAATTTTATGCCCCAAGACAATACCTTCATTAACCATAAAATGGCACTTCTCCCAATTCAAGACAAGATTAGTTTGTTCACATCTCTGCAAAACTCGATCAAGGTTGCTTAAGCAATCATCAAAAGAAGTTCCTTAAACAGAGAAAAATCATCCATGAAAACCTCAACAATCTTTTCACAAAAGTTAGAGAATATAGCAATCATACATCTTTGGACGGTAGCAGGTGCATTGCATAAACCAAAAGGCACACGTCTATAAGCAGAGGTTCCAAAAGGACAAGTGAAGGTGATTTTCTCTTGATCAGGTTGTGAGAAGGGTATTTGAGAGAAACCAGGATATCCATCAAGAAAGCAAAAGTGTGTGTGCTTAGATAGTCTTTCTAGCATTTGATCCATAAAAGGAAAAGGGTAATGATCCTTTCTAGTAGCTTTCTTTAATTTTCTAAAATCAATTACCATTCTATAGCCAATAACAATTCTTTGTGGAATAAGTTCATTTTTATCATTAGGAACAACAGTGATGCTTCCCTTTTTAGGGACACAATGAAAGGGACTTACGCATCTACTATCAGCTATGGGATAGATTATACCTGCTTCCAGAAGTTTTAGTATTTCAGGTCTTACCACTTCTTTCATCTTAAGATTCAATCACCATTGATGATCAACAATGGGTTTAGCATCAGGCTCCATATTAATCTTGTGCTGACAGAGAGTGGGACTAATTCCCTTAAGATCATCAAGAGCATATCCAATAGCAGCACGGTGCTTCCTCAAGATTTTTAATAGTCTTTCTTCTTCATGTTCTGAAAGGTTAGCACTAATAATGTTAGAATAAATCTTTTTCTCATCAAGATAAGCATACTTCAAAGTGTCTGGCAATTGTTTTAGTTCAAACACATGATCGCCTTTAGGTGGAGAGGACCTCCTAAAGTTTCAATAGGCAAAATGTGTTTAAGGAGAGGTTGTTGTTCAAATAACATTTTATCTATTTCATTTCTTTCATACATGTGCATATCATTTTCATGGTCTAGCAAATATTGTTCTAGAGGATCCGTAGGAGGCACAACAATAGAAGCAAGACCAATTATTTCATCTTTACTATGTGATTCCTCATTTCGTGGTTGTCTACGAAACTTGGGAAAATTAAACTCATGAGACACATCACCAAAACTAACAGTGACATTTTATTTTTCGTAATCTATTTTAGCATTGACAATATTTAAGAAAGGTCTACCAAATATAATGGGACGAAATTCATCTTGTGGGGAACCAAGAACTAGAAAATCAATAGGATATTTTATTTTTCCACACAAGACTTCAACATCTCTAACTATCCCAAGTGGTGTGATGGTGTCTCGGTTTGCAAGTTTAGTAGTAACATCTATGTCTTCTATTTCAGCGGATGCTATGTCATTCATAATTTCTTGGTATAAGGTGAAAGGAATAGCACTCACACTAGCACCCAAATCACATAAGCCATGATAGCAATGATCTCCAATTTTAACTGAGACAACAGGCATGCCAACTGCAGGTCTATGTTTATCTTTCTCATCAGGTTTGGCAATTCTAGCAGCTTCACCAACGAAGTAAATAACATGCTGCTACCTCTTGAGCATGCGTTGCTTTTTCCCTTGAAGAGGAAAGGGTGATGCAGCAAAGTAGTGTAAGTATTTCCCTCAGTTTTGAGAACCAAGGTATCAATCTAGTAGGAGGCTCCTCCCAAGTCCCATGCGCCTACACAAACAAGCAAGAACCTTGCAACCAACGCGATAAAGGGATTGTCAATCCCTTCACAACCACTTGCAAAAGTGAGATCTGATAGAGATAATAAGATAAGATAAATATTTTTGGTTTTTATGATATAGATTGGAAAATAAAAGTAGATGGAAAACTTATATGATAAAAGATAGACCCCGGGGCCATAGGTTTCACTAGTGGCTTCTCTCAAGATAACATAATTATTACGGTGGGTGAACAAATTACTGTCGAGCAATTGATAGAAAAGTGCATAGTTATGAGAATATCTAGGCATGATCATGTATATAGGCATCACATCCGCAACAAGTAGATCGAAACGATTCTGCATCTACTACTATTACTCCACACATCGACCGACTCCTGCCTGCATCTAGAGTATTAAGTTCATGAAGAACAGAGTAACGCATTAAGCAAGATGGCATGATGTAGAGAGATAAACTCAAGCAATATGATATAAACCCCATCTTTTTATCCTCGATGGCAACAATACAATACGTGCCTTGCTGCCCCTACTGTTACTGGGAAAGGACACCCCAAGATTGAACCCACAGCTAAGCACTTATCCCATTGCAAGAAAGATCAATCTAGTAGGCCAAACCAAACTGATAATTCGAAGAGACTTGCAAAGATAACCAATCATACAGAAAAGAATTCAGAGGAGATTCAAATATTTCTCATAGATAAACTTGATCACAAACCCACAATTCATCGGATCTCGACAAACACACCGCAAAAAGAGTTACAACGAATAGATCTCCAAGAAGAGGAAGGATAACTTTGTATTGAGAATCAAAGAGAGAGAAGAAGCCATCTAGCTAATAACTATGGACCCGAAGGTCTGTAGTAAACTACTCACAACTCATGGGAGAGGCCTTGGAGATGATGTAGAGGCCCTCCATGGTCGATTCCCCCTCCGGCGGAGCACCGACGAAGGCTCGAAGATGGGATCTCGCGGATATAGAAGGTTGCGTCGATGGAATTAGGTTTTCATGGTGCTCCTAGATGGTTTCGGGGTACGTAGATATATATAGGAGGAAGAAGTAGGTCAGTGGATGCTCGAGGGGCCCACGAGGGTGGGGGGCACGCCCACCCCCTTAGGACGCACCGGGCACCCTTGTGGCCGCCTCGCTCGTTGTTTGACGTCCACTCCAAGTCTCCTGGTTTGCATTTGTTCCAAAAAGATCGTTCCCGAAGGTTTCATCCCGCTTGGACTCTGTTTGATATTCCTTTTCTTCGAAACACTGAAATAGGCAAAAAAAACAACAATTCGGGTTGGGCCTCCGGTTAGTAGGTTAGTCCCAAAAATGATATAAAAGTGTAGATTAAAGCCCATAAACATCCAAAACAAGTAATATAATAGCATGGAACACTAAAAAATTATAGATACATTGGAGACATATCAAGCATCCCCAAGCTTAATTCCTGCTCGTCCTCGAGTAGGTAAATGATAAAAACAGAACTTTTGATGTGGAATGCTACCTAGCATAATTCTCAATGTAATTTTATTTATTGTGGCATGAATGTTCAGATCCAAATGATTCAAAATAAAAGTTCATATTGACATGATAAACAATAATACTTCAAGCATACTAACAAAGTAATCATGTCTTCTCAAAATATCATGGCTAAAGAAAGCTATCCCTACAAAATCATATAGTCTGGCTATGCTCTATCTTCATCACACAAAGTATTTAATCATGCACAACCCTAATGACAAGCCAAGCAATTGTTTCATACTTTAGTATTCTCAAACTTTTTTTAACTTTCACGCAATACACGAGTGTGAGCCATGGACATAGCACTATATGTGGAATAGAATGGTGGTTGTGGAGAAGACAAAAAAGAGGAAGATAGTCTCACATCAACTGTGACGCCCCCAATTCGACCGTACACTAATCATACACGCAAATGTGTACGATCAAGATCGGGGACTCACGGAAAGACATCACAACACAACTCTAGACACAAATAAAATAATACAAGCTTTATATTACAAGCCAGGGGCCTCGAGGGCTCGAATACAAAAGCTCGATACACAAGAGTCAGCGGAAGCAACAATATCTGAGTACAGACATAAGTTAAACAAGTTTGCCTTAAGAAGGCTAGCACAAAAGTAACACGATCGAAGAGGCAAGGCCTCCTGACTGGGACCTCCTAACTACTCCTGGTCGTCGACGATCTTCACGTAGTAGTATCCTTCGGCGGTGGCATCTGGCTCCAAGGATCCACCATCTGGTTGCATCAACCGGAAAGAAGAAAGGAGGGGGAAAGGGGTAGCAATGCAACCGTGAGTACTCATCCAAAGTACTCGCAAGCATCAGATCTATACTAAGTATGCATTGGTATCAAATGGAAGGTTTGTATCTGTGGACTGAACTGCAGAATGCCAGAATAGAGGGGGAAGGCTTAGCCTATCGAAGACTAGCATCTTCACGCAACTCCTCGCATCTTGCAGCATGTAGAAGAGTAAAGAATAGCGGTTTAATATTTAACAAGCATGTTGTAACATTAATGCCCAGAGATCCTTCCTCGACTCCCTGCGAGAAAGCAATCCCGGAGCCACATATTCAAGTATCCATTCGTAGTTGTATAAGATCAGGATATAAGTCTGAACTTCCGTTACCGTGGACACAACTATTAATAGATAATCTTCCCTGTAGGGGTGCACCATGTTTTCCAACATGCTTGATTACTCTGGCCGGACACACTTTTCTGGGTCAATGCCCGGCCTCGGAAGATCAACATGTCGTAGCCCTACCTAGACTCAGCAGAGAGGTCCCCGCCGGTCTACATCCTAAGCACTCTGGGGTCTGGGCCCATCGCCCATAGCACTCCGGGTCGTTACGTGCAGGGCGGACCTAGGCACCACCTCTGGGGTGCCGGCCCAGCCGTGCCGCAATGCTGAACTGGATGTCTGACAAAGCTTCGGCTGATACTGCGACGTCGAGACCCATAACTATTCTCGTGTGGTGGTTAGTGCGTAAAGGCCAAAGGCCAACTCAGAACAAATAGCCAAACCATAGTGTATTATTAGCTTGCAGAGACGAGCAGAGACTCACGATCGAAAGTGACCCCGTCACCCCGTCTCGTGGACTTACGACAAGGGCCTAGAATGCCCGGCCGTGCCACATCATTATCTTGCAGGTGCTCTCCGGGCCCGCCCGACTTTCCCAAAGGTCTCATGTAAAGTCAAGGTAACTGTGTGTCGAGACATCAAGGGGAAAACCCGAGGAATCACCCCCGGTGGATTCCACTCAATGTAATCATCAAGGTGAACGTAAGAGTGACCACCCTCGAGGTTCACACTTGAGGTGTTGAATGACAGAGCCGTATCGGGAATGGTGAAAGAGGAAATCACCCTCAATGACCACGACTGAATAGCTACACTACCGAATTATCATCAGGAGTGCGTTATGAGGGGTTACCCTCGGCACTCGATAGTAGCTCTACAGAGTCGAGCAATAAAAGGCGCGTGATTTGATGTGAGGTGTCAGGCTCTGGTCGTCGATCACGTTGATCGAGTCATCGATGATGAAGCAGGGGCTACAAGGACAAGGTGGGGGTCACTGATGGATCACTAACCAACCTATATTATGCAGTTTAGGATAAGCAGGTAGGTAACAATAGCAAGGTACAAAAGCAGGCTATGCATCAGAATAGGAGAAAACAATAACAGTAACAAAATCTAGTGCAAGCATGAGAGTATAGAATGGGCGATATCGGGATGATCAAGGGGGGGCTTGCCTGGTTGCTCAGACAAGAAGCAGGGTCGTCGTCGACGTAGTCGATCACAGGGGCATCAACATCGGTCTTGGGGTCTACCGGAGAGAAGAGGGGGAAGAAACGGTAAATACACATAAACATATGCATAATAAGACAACAAGCGGTGTTAGAGGTGTTCTAACGCAGGGCTACACGATAGCGGCGAAGGGGGAAAACATTCTCCCGGTGTTAGGCATTTTCGGACAGACGAACTAGAGGGGAAAGGTTCAATGTTCACTATGCTAGGGACATGTGACAAACAAACGGAGGGTGTATTCGGATTCGTCTCGTCGTTCTGAGCAACTTTCATGTACAAAGTTTTTCGATTCGAGCTACGGTTTAATTTCTATTAATTTTCAATTTTTTATTAATATTTTGAAATTAATTTTTAATACGAAAATAAATGCTAAAATGCTAGGCGCACCCAGCACAGTGTACACAAAAGTGTACCAGTGGCTGACAGGTGGGCCAGGGGGGACCCAGTTGACCAGTCAATGTTTGACTGGTCAACAAGGGTAGGACCCCCCTGTCATAGACTGTTTCACTAACTAACTAGTTAATTTAGTCTAACTAGAACTATTAGGCCAATTAACTTTAATTAGATTAATTAAGCCAAAACAATTAAGTTAATTCAATAATTATTATATTATTTATTATTATTATTTTTCGAAAACTTCTTTTATTCTCCTTCCTTTTTATAGAGAAAAGGAGGCTGGTGGGGCCCGCTGGCAGTGGCATAGGCCATAGCGGGGCGGGGCGGGTCAACAGGCGGGTTCCCCCGACCGAGGCCACCAGGGGCGCCCGCCACGGCAACGACCAGAGGGGCCGCGGCCACGGCGAGGCCGCCAGCGGCGTAGGGAGCAGAGGCAGGGCGGTAGCAGCGCGAGGAAGCCTGGGCGCAGCGCGGGCACGTTCCCGCGCAGGCGAGGCAGGGGGGGGTGAGGTCAAGGGGCAGTGGACGCGGGCTCCAGCGGCGGTTGGCCGGGTCGAGGCCTCGCGCACAAGCGCCGGGGAGCGCGGGCCGTGGCCTGGGAAGATGGCAGCGGGCGGACGGGGCGTCGCGGGTAGGAGGGGCGTGCAGGGCGCGCGTCCAGGGAAGTGTGGGAGCGCAGCTACGAGCGCGGGCAGGGGAGCCCAAGGTGCGCAAGAGCTCGAGGCGGCCGCGGCGAGTTTCAGCAATGGAGGTCATGGGCGGGCCCGGTTCTACGGCTATGAATCGAAGGGGGAAACGGGGGGGAATCAGACGAGGTGCTTACTGCGAGCATGTAGGCGAGGTCGGGGAGGCGGGAGTTGGACCAGAGCTCGCGGGACAGCGACGAGATGGCGACGGTGTCCGACGGGGAGAAGGCTCGATCCTGAAGCTTGACGAAGTCCCGGCTCGAACAGATGGATGTAGTCAAAGGAGACGACGACGGCGAAGCTCCTGGATGTCTTGGCGCGATGAGGAAAGGCTGGTGGTCGTAGTTACTCCCGCGACATGGCCATGGACGCGCTCGGGAGAACGGGGATCTGGAGGAGGGAGGCGGAACCAGAGGGGGAGAGGGGGCAAGTGGGTGTGGGCGAGTGGTTGGCAATGTGAGTGGAGCAGGGGGAAGGAGCCCGAGGGGGTCAGCCTTATCCCCTCGGGGCGTCGCCGGCAAGGGGGGGGGGGGGGGGGGTGGCTAGGCCGTCCTGGTCGGTCACGGCCAGCTGGGCCAAGAGGCCTAGTTAGGCCAGGGGGGTTGTCAGTGTCAAAACCGGCGGATCTCGGGTAGGGGTTCCGAACTGTGCGTCTAGGCGGATGGTAACAGGAGACAAGGGACACGATGTTTTTACCCAGGTTCGGACCCTCTCGATGGAGGTAAAACCCTACTCCTGCTTGATTAATATCGATGATACGGGTAGTACAAGAGTTGATCTACCACGAGATCAGAGAGGCTAAACCCTAAAGCTAGCCTATGGTATGATTGTTGTTCGTCCTACGGACTAAAACTCTCCAGTTTATATAGACACCGGAGATGGCTAGGGTTACATAGAGTCGGTTCCAATGGGAGGAGATGTTCATGTCATATCGCCTAGCTTGCCTTTCACGCCAAGGAAAGTCATATCCGGACACGGGACGAAGTCTTCAATCTTGTATCTTCATAGTCCGGGAGTCCGGCCAAAGGTCATAGTTCGGCCATCCGGACACCCCTAATCCAGGACTCCCTCAGTAGCCCCCGAACCAGGCTTCAATGACGATAAGTCCGGCGCGCAAGTTTGTCTTCGGCATTGCAAGCCGGGTTCTTCTCCAAATTCCATGTACCTGTCGAATAGTGTCCGGCTCCTGGTGCGTGTTGCTCTCCTCAGCTTCTGTGCCCAATAATGACCATCTTCCACGTGTCAAACGAATGCGAAAAGCCAGGTTTTTTTTTCATTTACCCCCGAGTCGCGTTAATGAGCCGCCCATAAAAGAGCGGGGATTTAGATCCAATTCACACCACCTTCCCTCCGCGGTACTCATCAGAGCGCTTTCGCCAGAGACCCATTCCACCATGGCCGGTCGAAGCAGCTCCTCCTCTCGCCTCTCCAGCCCTCGGCCCGGAGATTGGGAGCGGTGTTCCGTTCCGCATAGCAAGCTAGTAATGCTTCAATCCAAGGGGCTCCTCCCCCCAGCATATATGGTACCAGTTCGAGCCGGGATTGCCACCTATAGCGGCGGAGAGCAGGCGGAGAGCTTCCCCAATCCCTCTCAAGGGGAGCGGGTATGCCTAGTCCTTATTTAATAAGAGGACTCGGATTTCCAATTCATCCGTTTCTCCGAGGGCTACTGGAGTTCTACGGCCTCCAGCTACACAACCTCACGCCTGCCTCCATTCTGCATGTTGCGGGCTTCATGGCCCTCTGCGAGCTGTTTTTGGGCATCGAGGCCCATTTCGCACTATGGAAGAGGTTGTTCTGCCTTGTGCCCCACTCTCAGGAGGGGTCAATTTATCAAGTGGGCGGAGCCGAATTATGGCGCATCGCCGGGACCGGATATCTATCTGGTACCCCAAAGAAGGCGTCCGAGGACTGGCCTTCGGAATGGTTTTATATGGATGACGTCCCCCTGCCGGACCCTGTATGGATCGGCCTTCCTGAGTTTAATAACGCTCCATTGAAGAAACGCCTGAGCTGGCGCCCACGAAACCCTCAGAGGGAAACTGATAGGGACGTCCTTTACCTGATGAGCCGGATAAGATTGTTGGCTCATTCCGGATTGACCATGATCGAAGTCATGGCCACATGCATTACGCGGGGGGTGCAGCCGCTTCAGTACAGAGGCCACCCCATGTGGGATTTCAACGGGGAGGACGACGCCACCCGGTGCGGTCGCCAGGGGCCGGATTCGGCCGCCACTCTAACGAAGATCTTATCCGCTTTGTACAAGGGAGAAGAAGAGGAATTCCTCCGTGTCAACCCACGAGGCGGATTCTCTATGTACAGTCCTCCAAGTTGGGTGAGCGAACACTTTCACTTGCCTACCCGCTTTCGAAATTCCCATAATTGAGTACTTAGTCTAGCAATGTTAACGCAGGAGCTGTGCCAGACTGTGAAGGAGATAAACAACCCTCCTCCACAACCCGAGGACCCAGAACGGTCCCTCAATCCGGACTCCCAAGAGGACCCGGACTTACGTGTGGAGTTAATTGATGGGGTGTTTCATCAATTGAGTAAGGATAACACCTTAGTGGCCATTACGGCCGACTATCCCAGACTACTTCCGGCCTCAAAGGTAACCGAGACCGAAGTCCCAGTACATTCAAGAGGATCCATCCATGCTTTATTTTGATTGCCGTAAATCAATAGTGTTTCACTTTGCAGGGGAAATCCTTGAGGCGGAGGGCCGAGCCCGCGGTGGGTAGCCAACAAGGGCCATTGAAGCCAGGCGGGCTAAAAAGAAGTGTGGAACGGATCGAGATTCTGGCGCAATGGTACGGCGTGCAATTTTAACGCCTAGGGTTTATGCCCTCAAGTCACACTAACGCCCATGCTCTCCTTAGGAAGAAGAGCGCCCGCCGGACTATATCCACCGGCCAGGCTTCAAGGCTGGGTCCGAAAGCGGAGGCGAACACGGGGCGCGCACCGGACGCTCCTCCGACAGAGGACGCGGATGGGCTATCTGCCACTAATTCAGAGGTGGAGAGTGCCGTGAACCACAGGCGTCGCCGGGCTGTTCTTCAGGACTCATGTTTTTCCCAAGAGGCGTTGGACGCCTTTAATACGGGAGATGCTTATCTCCGTGCCGCTCAAAATGGTCTAGCCAGAGCCACAGAGCAGTATGTGAAAGACATACGGGTGAGTAAATCTGATGGTTATAGTCAGTAGCCCCCGAGACTTGAAACAGTTAAGATAACTGATTTAAGGATCATATGTTATGCAGGATCTTACAAAGAAGAATACGCAACTGTCCCACGAGCTGGAGGAGTGCAAGGCCCAACTCGAGGCCACACTGGCTGCTTCAGAGAATGCTAAGGGGACCCCTTTAGGTAATATATGCTCCGAAAGATAATTCTGTTGTGAAGTGCGGCATGTGTGCAATTCTGACAATAACAGTGCAGATGGTGCCGGAGTGAATCCGGACAAGCAACAACTCCTACGCCAGTTAAAGGCCGGCGAGAGCGTGCTGACGAGGGTGAGGCAAGAGAAGAACAAGCTTCAAGACGCCAATACCCAGCTGGGCGAGGAACTAAAGGATGTTCGTGCTCAGCTGTCTGATTCCGTAAAGGAGAATCGGCGACTTCGACGCGGCATTTTTTAGTAAGTGCTTGAACGAATCTTCGAAAAAAAGTTCGGCGAGGAAGTCGATTGACACAGTTATGTCTGCAGATATGATGACAGGTCGTCCTACGGAGGAGATGCCCGGTTCAGCAGGGGACCTTCTTCCCGAGCTGTTGCAACTGCACGAACGAGTTCGGCAGGCGATGCAAGGCGTCGTCCAGGCTATGTGGCCATCCCTCTCCGTGCCCGAAGGCCTTGGAGAGCTTGCAGAGAAGCTGAAGGGAGTGCGGCAGCGCTTCCGGTTGTGGAAGATATCGGCCTGCCGTCAAGGTGCCAAGGAGGCCTGGGCCATGGTGAAGACTCGGTACACGAAGGCTGACCCGAACCACATGGCCGAGGTCGGCCCTGTGGGGCCTGACAGAAAGGAGATCCCTGTCAGTTTGGTGTATGGCTAGGTAGAGCTGGCTGCCAAGTATTCTCAACAGGACTGCAAATTAGACAGCCTGTTGGATGGTATTGAAGAAGAATATACCGAGTCAAATTGACTATGTAATTTAAAATGACATGTAAAATGCCTTCTAGCCGGATTGTAGATCATTTGTCATTGCGGACCTTTCTGCTTCGACCTCTGGACCCGATAGTCCGGAGTGTGTTCGAATACCCTCTCGGTTATGTAAGAACCGGGGCATGCATGGAGACCAGGCGTAGTGGTCATAAGTGCTTTAGCAGACAAATGCCCAACTAGTTATGTTATATTACATGGTTAGTAAGAAACATCTTCCAGGGAGAATAGTTCCGTTAGGGGTTCCTTTCCCTGGGAGGCATGCCCTAAAGTGCATGTCCAGACTGCGAGAAAAAAGCAGAAAAGCATCTGGGGGCAGATAAATAAAACAAGAAAAATCATCTTTTAGTTCACCGACCGAATATTCCCTTAAGAACGCTAGCTTTCGGCTTCACCCAGTCTGAGGTACACATCCGGCTGACCCGTCAGTAACAATCGCAGAGGTGCTCCCTTTACCACCTAGCCGAACAAACGGGAACGTAGGGGTAAGCACAGGAGCCAGGCAACCCAGCTTGGCCAAAACATAAGTCATATCGATGCATATAATGGTGTATAAAAGGTTCATGCGGAAGTGTCACACATGTTTTGGGCATGAGGCCCATTTATATAAACTTTTGATAGAGAAGCCCCCAGGTATAATGAGCGCGGGTGGCGCGTCAAGTATGTGCGAACCACACGCAGGCAAGCCCCTAAAGGCTTGGAAGAAAAAGGGAGGGAGAAGGAGAGAAATACCAGGCAGCTAATTTGAAAAAAGAAAATAATAAAAAAGGGACAGAGGAAGGAGATGAACACGGAGTCTGGCGCTAGGCGTAGAATCTTCGTAGGCGTGCTGTGTTCCATGGGTTCGGCTCGAGTCGGTTGTCTGATGCGTCGCAGACGGTATGCTCCACCAGTCAGGACTTGGTCGATTATGAAGGGACCCTCCCATTTGGGCTTTAGTTTGTCCTTTTTCTTGTCCGGTAGGCGTAGAACTAGTTCGCCAACGTTATAAGTTTTGGCCCATACTTCTCTGCTTTGATATCTTCGAGCATGCTGTTGATAGAATGCGGAACGGGCTTTTGCCACGTCGCGCTCCTCCTCCAATGCGTCCAAGCTATCCTGCTGATCGAGCTCGGCTTCTCTTTCTTCGTACATGCACACGCGAGGTGAGTCATGAATTATGTCGCAGGGCAGGACTGCCTCTGCGCCGTATACCATAAAAATGGTGTGAATCCGGTAGTGCGATTCGGCATGGTCCGCAGCCCCTAGAGTATGGAGTCAAGCTCCTCTACCCAGTGCGTGTTAGATTTCTTGAGGGATCACACTAGTCTGGGTTTGATGCCGCTCATGATGAGACCGTTGGCTCGCTCGACTTGACCGTTAGTTTGTGGGTGATAGACTGAAGCGTAGTCGAGCTTAATGCCCATGTTTTTGCACCAGAGTTTAACTTCATCGGCCGTAAAGTTTGTGCCGTTGTCAGTGATGATGCTGTGGGGGATGCCGTAATGGTGTACAACCCCGGATATGAAGTCTATCACCGGTCCGGATTCTGCCGTCTTTACAGGCTTGGCCTCTATCCATTTGGTGAATTTATCCACCATGACCAGTAGGTATTTTTGCTTGTAGGTTCCTCCTTTAAGGGGTCCAACCATGTCAAGCCCCCAGACTGCAAAAGGCCAGGTTATGGGTATGGTTTGTAGGGCGGTAGGTGGCATGTGGCTTTGATTAGCGAATAATTGGCAACCGAAGCATCGTTGTACTAAGTCCTGAGCGTCTGCCCGGGCCGTCGGCCAATAAAATCCGGTACGGAAGGCCTTGCTTACAAGGGCTCGGGCCGCGGCGTGGTACCCGCCGAGTCCGGCGTGAATTTCCGCCAGAAGGTTCTGCCCTTCCTCTTCGGAGATACACCTTTGAAGGACTCCGGTGGTGCTTTTCTTATAAAGCTCACCTTCGTGGACTTTATAGGCTTTAGACCGCCGCACTATGCAGCGTGCCTCATTTTGGTCCTCGGGGAGTTCCTGCCTAGTTAAGTAGGCTAAGAATGGTTTTGTCCACGGGGCAATTACTGCCATTATTTCGTGGGCTGAGGGTGTGACTTCATTGACGGAGTCTTCCGTTGTGTCATGGTGTTCTGGGTCAGGTGATGCGGCCTAGTCCGGTTTGTTAATTCCGGATTCCCCTTCCCACTGTACGGATGACTTGAATAACCTTTCCAGGAAAATGTTGGGGGGGACTGCATCGCGCTTTGCACCGATGCGTGCCAGGACGTCTGCTGCCTGATTATTTTCCCGGGCTATATGGTGGAATTCCAGCCCTTCGAACCGAGCTGACATATTTAGGATGGCGTTGCAGTAAGCTACCATTTTCGGATCTTTGGTGTCAAAGTCTCCGTTTATTTGGGATATCGCGAGGTTCGAATCCCCACGCACCTCTAGGCATTGAATGCCCATGGAGACTGCCATCCGGAGGCCATGTAGAAGGGCCTCGTATTCGGTTGTGTTGTTGGAGTCCGTATACATTATTTGGAGTACATATTGGACCGTATCTCCTGTTGGGGACGTCAGGATGACGCCAGCCCCCAGACCTGCTAGCATTTTGGATCCGTCAAAGTGCATGGTCCAGTTGGAATATGTGCCGTACTCTTTAGGGAGTTCGGCTTCAGTCCATTCCGCGACAAGGTCAGCCAAGGCTTGCGACTTGATGGCTCGCCGTGGCTTATATGTTATGTCGAACGGGAGGAGCTCAATGGCCAATTTGGCAATCCGGCCTGTTGCGTCGCGGTTGTTTATGATATTGTTAAGAGGTACTTCGGAGGCTACTGTTATCGAACACTCTTGAAAGTAGTGTCGTAGCTTCCGGGATGCCATGAACACTGCGTATGCTATTTTTTGATAATGCGGGTACCGGGACTTGCATGGAGTGAGGATAGTGGACATGTAGTACACTGGTTTCTGGACAGGGAATTTGTGTCCGCCCATTTCTCGTTCGACGACGAGGACTGCGCTTACAACTTGGTGAGTTGCCGCGATGTATAACAACATTGGTTCGCCGATGTTTGGCGCGGCCAGGACAGGGTTTGTTGCCAGTATGGCTTTTATTTCTTCGAGTCCGGCCGTGGCGGCATCCGTCCACTCGAAGTGTTCGGTGCGCCGGAGGAGGCGGTAAAGGGGTAATGCATTTTCCCCCAAGCGGGAGATGAAGCGGCTTAGGGCCGCCACACATCCAGTCAATTTTTGTATTTGCTCGAGATTTTTTGGAATATCCAATTGTGACAGTGCTCGGATCTTGGCTGGGTTTGCTTCAATTCCTCTACCGGATACAATGAAGCCCAAGAGCTTTCCGGCTGGTACGTCGAAAACGCATTTTTCCAGGTTGAGCCTAATGTCATATGTTCGGAGGTTATCGAATGTGAGCCTCAAGTCGTCTATTAGAGTTTCGACGTGTTTGGTTTTGACGACCACGTCATCCACGTACGCTTCAACTGTTTTGCCGATCTGGTTGGCCAGACATGTCTGAATCATGCGCTGATATGTTGCGCCGGCGTTTTTGAGCCCGAAGGGCATCGTGTTGAAGCAGAATGGGCCGTATGGGGTGATGAATGCCGTTGCGGCTTGGTCTGACTCTGCCATCTTGATTTGGTGGTAGCCAGAGTATGCGTCGAGGAAACACAATGAGTCGTGTCCTGCAGTGGCGTCGATGATTTGATCAATGCGGGGGAGGGGGAAGGGATCCTTTGGGCAGGCCTTATTTAGGTCTTTAAAATCGACGCATAGGCGCCAGGATTTGTCCTTCTTTGGTACCATCACCAGGTTTGCTAGCCAGTCCGGATGTTTTATATCTCTGATGAATCCGGCTTCCAGTAGTTTGGCTAGCTCCTCTCCCATGGCTTGTCTCTTGGGTTCGGAGAAACGCCGAAGAGTCTGTTTAACGGGCTTGAATCCTTTTAGGATGTTCAGGCTGTGCTCGACCAGCCTGCGTGGGATTCCTGGCATGTCTAAAGGGTGCTAGGCAAAAATGTCCCAATTTTCTCGCAGGAATTCTCTGAGTGCGGCGTCTACATCTGGGTTTAGTTGTGCCCCGATGGAGGCCGTTTTTGTAGTGTCCGTTGGATGGACTTGGAACTTTACTATTTCGTCTGCCGGCTTGAAAGAGGTGGACTTGGATCTTTTGTCGAGTATCACGTCATCCCTGTCCACCGTGGAGTGCAACGCAGTTAGTTCCTCGGCTGCTAGGGCTTCGGACAATGCCTCGAGGGCCAATGCGGCTGTCTTGTTTTTGGCGCGGAGCGCTGTGTCCGGATCACTAGCAAGAGTGATGATTCCGTTGGGTCCGGGCATTTTGAGCTTCATGTACCCGTAATGGGGTATAGCTTGAAAAATTGTGAATGCTTCTCGCCCTAACAGAGCGTGGTATCCGCTGCTGAACGGGGCCACT
Source organism: Triticum aestivum (assembly GCF_018294505.1). NCBI lineage: Eukaryota > Viridiplantae > Streptophyta > Magnoliopsida > Poales > Poaceae > Triticum > Triticum aestivum. Next base: position 630,840,419 of record NC_057798.1, read on the forward strand.
TGAAATGTGACCTCCTCGGATCTGTAATTACCGGCGTGCCGAACACTACATCCAATGTGATTTTCCCTGAACAGCACGCTTCCTGGCTGGGGATTATTCCTCTAAAGGTTGTATTGCTTCGCTCAATGCGGCTCCATTATATTTCCATTTTTTGCAGGGTTTCCTCATAGATGAGGTTCAGTCCGCTGCCACCGTCCATGAGTACCTTTGTAAACCGGAAGCCGTCCACTATCGGACTGAGGACCAGTGCGGCTGGTGCTTGGGCTGTCCGGAATTTAGGTTCATCACTGGCATTAAAGGTAATAGCCGTGTCACTCCATGGGTTTATTGTTGCTACTTGGTAGACTTCGGTAAGGCTGCGGAGCGTTCGTTTCCTCGCATTGTTTGATGCGAAAGTCTCGAAGACTGTTGACACCGTACTGGCGTTTCTGGGGTGGTGCTCTGCGGATTCTGGAGTTAGAAGCTCCTCGCCACTTCTGGCCACCTGCCGGAGTATCCAACATGCTCTAAGGCTGTGAGTTGGTGTGACTTCCCCTGAACTATGAATTTTACAGGGTCCATTGAGCCATCCCTCCAGTACGGTTTCATACCCTATAGAGGGTTTTTGTTTTTTGCTGTTTGGCCCAGGTGCCTGGCGATAATGCGCCCTTTTGTTTCGGACTGGGATTATATTCGGGGTCGGATTGTCCCAGAATTTTGTTTCAGTTTTTCAAACGCTTTCTGTTGCACAGTAATTTCGTACTATGGATGTCAAGTCGGCAAAGCGTGTAATTTCGCGGTGACTTATGGCGTTGAGAATTCCGATGTCCGTGCAGTCGTTACAAAAGAATGAAATTGCATCCCTCTTGCGGCAGTCCTTTATCCTGTTTCTAACCAGGAGGAATCTGGCCCAGTAATGGTGTACTGTTTCCCCGGGCTCTTGCCGAATTTGGGATAGATCCCTTGTATTTGGGTGGGTGGGTGGATTTAAATCCGGAACCTCGCCCGATCTAAGACTCAGGGGCCAAGAAATTTCCGAATTCGGAATCTTGTTTTCTTGGATGATATTCAATGAATCAGGCCCGCTGCCTGACTTTAGGTTCGGGGCTTGGGCGACGTCCTTGCCTCCGCGGATGTCTGGCTTGGAGGGATCAGGAATCCGGACACATTTGGTCCTTAGGATGGGGAAGATTCGCCGCATTGTTCTTCCACCACTTCAACATGGTGGGTGACCTGGGGAGAGTCAATCTCTCTCTGATCGGGTTTAAGCCCAACCTGGCCGTAATCTGCAATGACTCCCAGGGCGGCGATGCGATCCAAGAGCTTGTTTAGGGAAGAGAGCTCCATCGGATCTAACTGCTCGACAAGTTCCGAGCTGATGTGGAGATTGCTTTCGATGGCCCGAGAGGTCATCGTCGGCGCGGCGGCTGAACAGGCAGTCATCGAAAAACTTCCTAGCCGGAGAGTTTGACCGACAGCCAAAGCTCCTTTAGCAACAGCGCCGTCTTTAAAGACGGGGTGCGGCATCCTTCCTGACGGTGACGACATAGAGGAGCTCTCAATGAAAGCACCAATGTCGGTGTCAAAACCGGTGGATCTCGGGTAGGGGGTCCCGAACTGTGCGTCTAGGCGGATGGTAACAGGAGACAAGGGACACGATGTTTTTACCCAGGTTCGGGCCCTCTCGATGGAGGTAAAACCCTACTCCTGCTTGATTAATATTGATGATACGGGTAGTACAAGAGTTGATCTACCACGAGATCAGAGAGGCTAAACCCTAAAAGCTAGCCTATGGTATGATTGTTGTTCGTCTTATGGACTAAAACTCTCCGGTTTATATAGACACCGGAGAGGGCTAGGGTTACATAGAGTCGGTTACAATGGGAGGAGATCTTCATGTCATATCGCCTAGCTTGCCTTCCACACCAAGGAAAGTCCTATCCGAACACGGGACGAAGTCTTCAATCTTGTATGTTCATAGTCCGGGAGTCCGGCCAAAGGTCATAGTCCGGCCATCTGGACACCCCCTAATCCAGGACTCCCTCAGGGGTCTTTTCCTTGCTCTCTTTACTTTCTTTTATTTGTTTTTCTGATTTGTTTTCTAGTCTCTTTTTATTTTAGTTTTGTAAAATATAAATTAGCACCTAAATTTGTATTAATAATTTAGGCCAGTGCCATATTTAGCTTGGGCCCAAAATAAATTAGTTTAGTAATTTTATAAATTAAAAAGCAATTAAATTATAGTTTAGGCCACTGTTTTCATTACTTTATGGCATTTAAGCACTTTGCAAAAATGTTGGTTCACCACCAATATTAACAAATGAATATTTGCCACATGATAAACATTTTTTTTGACAATTGAAAACTTTTATAGTTTGACTTCAATTTAAAATTGAATTTGAACCGGTTTCGAATCTAGGAGAGTTTAGTAATAGAAATCGTGTTGATGTGACATCATTAGTAGAGGATTACTGTAGCTTAATTATCCGGGCGTCACATAACCTAGGCGTATCAACGGGCTATGGAGATGCCCATTAATAGATATCAATGTGAGTGAGTAGGGATTGCCATGCAACGGATGCACTAGAGCTATAAATGTATGAAAGCTCAATAAAAGAAACTAAGTGGGTGTGCATCCAACTTGCTTGCTCACGAGGACCTAGGGCGTTTTGAGGAAGCCCATCATTGAAATATACAAGCCAAGTTCTATAATGAAAAATTACCACTAGTATATGAAAGTGACAACATAGAAGACTCTCTATTATGAAGATCATGGTGCTACTTTGAAGCACAAGTGTGGTAAAAGGATAGTAGCATTGTCCCTTCTCTCTTTTTCTCTCATTTTTTATTTGGCCTTTCTATTTTTTTATTTGGCTTTTCTCTTTTTTTTGTAAAGTCCGAAGTCTCACCCCGACTTGTGGAGGAATCATAGTCTCCATCATCCTTTCCTCACTTGGGACAATGCTCTAATAATGAAGATCATCACACTTTTATTTACTTACAACTCAAGATTACAACTCGATACTTAGAACAAGATATGACTCTATATGAATGCCTCTGGTGGTGTACCGGGATATGCAATGAATCAAGAGTGACATGTATGAAAGAATTATCAAGGTGGCTTTGCCATAAATACGATGTCAACTACATGATCATGCAAGAGCAATATGACAATGATGGTGCGTGTCATAATAAACGAAATGGTGAAAAGTTGCATGGCAATATATCTTGGAATGGCTATGGAAATGCCATAATAGGTAGTTATGGTGGCTGTTTTGAGGAAGGTATATGGTGGGTGTATGGTACCGGCAAAAGTTGCGCGGCATAAGAGAGGCTAGCAATGGTGGAAGGGAGAGAGTGCGTATAATTCATGGACTCAACATTATTCATGGACTCAACATTAGTCATAAAGAACTCATATACTTATTGCAAAAATCTAGAAGACATCAAAAACCAAGCACTACACGCATGCTCCTAGGGGGATAGATTGGTAGGAAAAGACCATCGCCCGTCCCCTACCGCCACTCATAAGGAAGACAATCAATAAATAAATCATGCTCCAACTTCATCACAAAGCGGTTCACCACACGTGCATGCTACGGGAATCACAAACTTTAACACAAGTATTCCTTAAATTCATAATTACCCCACTAGCATGACTCTAATATCACCATCCTCATATCTCAAAACAATTATCAAGCATCAAATTGATCATAGCATCTAATTCACTTTCTATGATAGTTTTTATTATACCCAAGTTGGATGCTCATCATTCTAGGACCAATTTTATAACCATAGCAAATACCATGCTGTTCTAAAGGACTCTCAAAATAATATAAGTGAAGCATGAGAGATCAATAATTTCTACAAAATTAAGCCACCGCCGTGCTCTAAAAGATATAAGTGAAGCACTAGAGCAAAAATTATCTAGCTCAAAAGGTATAAGTGAAGCACATAGAGTATTCTAATAAATTCTAAATCATGTGGGTTTCTCCCAAAAGGTGTGTACAGCAATGATGATTGTGGTAATCTAAAAAGCAAGGACTCATATCATACAAGACGCTCCAAGCAAAACACATATCATGTGGTAAATAAAAATATAGCTCCAAGTAAAGTTACCGATAGACGAAGACGAAAGAGGGGATGCCTTCCGGGTCATCCCCAAGCTTAGGTTTTTGGTTATGCTTGAATATATTGGGGTGCCATGGGCATCCACAAGCATATTCTCTTGCCACTCCTTATTCCATAGTCCATCAAATCTTTACCCAAAACTTGAAAACTTCACAACACAAAACTCAAAAGGAAATCTCATAAGCTCTGTTAGTTCAAGAAAGAAAAAACACCACATAAGATACTGTAATGAAATCATTCTTTATTTATATTGGTGTTAAACCTACTTTATTACAACTTCTCTATGGTTCATACCCCCCATACTAGCCATAGATTCATCAAAATAAGCAAACAACACACGAAAAACAGAATCTGTCAAAAACAGAACAGTCTGTAGCAATCTGTAACTTTCGAATACTTATAGAACCTTAAAAATCCTACAAAAATAGGAAGTCCTAGGTAATTTGTCTATTGATCTATAGAAATAATAATCAACGCAAAAGCACGTTTCTGTGATTTATTGAATTTTTTCTCGTGAGCACAAAGTTTCTGTTTTTCAGCAGAATCAAATTAACTTTCACCCAAGGTTGTCCTATAGGTTCTACTTGGCACAAACACTAATTAAAACATGAAAACACATCTAAACAGAAGCTAGATGAATTATTTATTGAATAACATCAAGGAAAAATATTGGGTTGTCTCCCAACAAGCGCTTTTGTTTAAAGCCTTTTTAGCTAGGCATTGAAATTTCAATGATGCTCACATAAAAGACAAGAACTGAAGCATAAAGAGAGCATCATAAAACATGTGACAAACATATATAAGTCTAACATACTTCCTATGCATAGGCATATTATAAGCAAATAAATTTTCAAGGCAAGCAAAGACTAGCATATGCAAGGAAGAAGAAAGAGACGATAGCAATCTCAACATGACGAGAGGTAATTTAGTAAGATAAAAATTTCTACGACCATATTTTCCTCTCTCATAATAATCAAATGTGGGATCATAAGCAAATTCAAGAAAATAGCTATCACATAAAATATTTTCAACACGATCCACATGCATGCAAAGTTGACACTCTTCCAAAATAGTGGGATTAACATTAACTAAAGTCATGACCTCTCCAAACCCACTTTTATCAAAAACTTCATAAGATTGAACGTCATCCAAATATGTGGGATCTAAAGTTGACACTCTTCCAAACCCACTTTCAGTATTACTGCAAACACTATTATCAATCTCATATTCATCATGGGGCTTAAATAAATTTTCAAGATTATAAGAAGAATCACCACAATCATGATCATTGCAACAACTAGTAGACATAGCAAAACTAGCATCCCCAAGCTTAGGATTTTGCATACTATTAGCACAATAGACATCAAGAGAATTTATAGTAAAATCATTGCAATCATGCTTTTTTATTCAAGGAGCCATCGTGAATCTCTTCATAAATTTGTTCATCACAATTTTCAGATTCACGAATTTCAAGTTAAACTTCATAAAGATAATCTAGTGCACAAAACTCACTAGCAATTGGTTCATCATAATCAGATCTCTTAAAAGATTAGCAAGTGGATGAGGATCCATAGATCTTAGGTTCTCTGTTTAGCAATAAATAAACAACTATTCCAACCAAACAAGCAAACGAGCCAAGTAAGACATCAAAGCAAATGAAAAGATGAACAGAAGAAGGGCGAATAAAACGGCAAAGGTGAAGTGGGGGAGACGAAAACGAGAGGAAAATGGCAAATAATGTAATGCGAGGGAGATGAGTTTGTGATGGGTACTTGATATGTCTTGACTTGAGCGAAGACCTCCCCGGGAACGGCGCCAAAAATCCTTCTTGCTACCTCTTGAGCATGCATTGGTTTTTCCCTTGAAGAGGAAAGGGTGATGCAGCAAAGTAGCGTAAGTATTTCCCTCAGTTTTGAGAACCAAGGTATCAATCCAGTAGGAGGCTGATATGTCTCCAACGTATCTACTTTTCCAAACACTTTTGCCCTTGTTTTGGACCCACATTTGCATGATTTGAATGGAACTAACCCGGACTGACGCTGTTTTCAGTAGAACTGCCATGGTGTTATTATTGTGCAGAAACAACAGTTCTCGGAATCACCTGCAAATCCACGGAGATAACTTTTGGAAAATATAAAAATATTGGTGAAAGAATCAAGGTCAGGGGGCCCACACCCTGTCCACGAGGGTGGGGGCGCGCCACCTCCCCCTGGGCGCGCCCCCTGTCTCGTGGGCCCCCTGATGCTCCACTAACCTCAACTCCAACTCCATATATTCTGTTTCACAGAGAAAAAAATCAGAGAGGAAGTTTCATCACGTTTTACGATACGGAGCCGCCGCCAAGCCCTACAACCTCTCGGGAGGGCTGATCTGGAGTCCGTTCGGTGCTCCGGAGAGGGGGATTCATCGCCGTCATCATCATCAACCATCCTCCATCACCAATTTCATGATACTCACTGCCGTGTGTGAGTAATTCCATCATAGGCTTGCTGGACGGTGATGGGTTGGATGAGATTTACCATGTAATCAAGTTAGTTTTGTTAGGGTTTGATCCCTAGTATCCACTATGGTCTGAGATTGATGTTGCTATGACTTTGCTATGCTTAATGCTTGTCACTAGGGCCCGAGTGCCATGATTTCAGATCTGAACCATTATGTTTTCATGAATATATGTAAGTTCTTGATCCTATCTTGCAAGTCTATAGTCACCTATTATGTGTTATGATCTGACAACCCCGAAGTGACAATAATCGGGATACTTCTCGATGATGACCGTAGTTTGAGGACTTCATGTATTCACTATGTGTTAATGCTTTGGTCCGGTACTCTATTAAACGGAGGCCTTAATATCCCTTAGTTTCCAATAGGACCCCCCCCCCCGCCACGGGAGGGTAGGACAAAAGATGTCATGCAAGTTCTTTTCCATGAGCATGTATGACTATATTCGGAATACATGCCTACATTACATTGATGAACTGGAGCTAGTTCTGTGTCACCCTATGTTATAACTATTACATGATGAATTGCATCCGACATAATTATCCATCACTGATCCAATGCCTACGAGCTTTTCACATATTGTGCTTTGCTTATTTACTTTTCCGTTGCTACTGTTACAATTACTACAAAACTGCTGTTGTTACTTTTGCCACTGTTACCATTACTATCATACTACTTTGCTACTAAATACTTTGCTGCAGATACTAAGTTATCCAAGTGTGGTTGAATTGACAACTCAACTGCTAATACTTAAGAATATTCTTTGGCTCCCCTTGTGTCGAATCAATAAATTTGGGTTAAATACTCTACCCTCGAAAACTGTTGCGATCCCCCATACTTGTGGGTTATCAAGACTATTTTCTGGCGCCGTTGCCGGGGAGCATAGCTCTATTCTTTGAGTCACTTGGGATTTATATCTGCTGATCACTATGAAGAATTTTAAAGATCAAAGAACTAAAATTTATCCCTCAACTATGAGGGGAGGTAAGGAACTGCCATCTAGCTCTGCACTTGATTCTCCTTCTATTATAAGTAAGCTTGCGACACCTAAACCTGCTAGTGATATGAATTCTGATATGTCGCTTGTTATTGATAATGCCACTTCTGCTATGCATGATACTTACGATGAAACTACTTCTATGCTTGATACTACTGTGCCATTAGGTGAATTTCTTGATGAACAACTTGCTAGAGCTAGGGAGAATGAAATTATTGAAACTGATAATATTGATGATAGTGATGATGAAGGTTCCCCCCTAAGTATGAATTGCCTGTTGTTCCTGAGGGTAACGTTATGGATGAAGAAACTGCTAGAGATTTTCTTGCTTGCAATGATAGATCAGATCTTAAGAAATTATTAACTAAGCTGAAACAAAAAACTCCGAATGCCAGAATGAAATATGACCCTGCTTTTGCTACTTCACCTATTTTTGTTACTGATAAGGATTATGAATTTTCTGTTGATCCTGAGATTATTACTTTAGTTGAATCCGATCCCTTCTATGGCACTGAATCTGAAACTGTAGTGGCACATCTTACAAAGTTAAATGATATAGCCACCCTGTTTACTGATGATGAGAAATCCTGCTATTACTATATCCTTAAAATATTTCCTTTCTCATTAAAGGGTGATGCTAAGACATGGTTTAATTCTCTTGATCCTGGTTGTGTGCGTAGTCCCCAGGATATGATCTATTACTTCTCTGCTAAATATTTCCCTGCTCATAAGAAACAAGCTGCCTTGCGGGAAATATATAATTTTGTGCAAATTGAAGAAGAGAGTCTCCCACAAGTTTGGGGGAGGCTTCTCCGATTACTTAATGCTTGCCTGATCATCCTCTTAAGAAAAATGAAATACTTGATATCTTCTATAATGGACTAACCGATGCTTCCAAGGACCACTTGGATAGTTGTGCTGGTTGTGTTTTCAAGGAAAGGACAGTCGACCAAGCTGAATTACTATTAAATAATATGTTGACTAATGAAAATAATTGGACTCTTCCTGAGCCAACTCCTGAGCCAATTGAGCCAACTCCTGAGCCTATTCCTAAACCAACGCTGAAGAAGAGGGGTGTTCTATTTCTCAGTCCTAAAGATATGCAAGAGGCAAAGAAATCAATGAAAGAAAAAGGTATTAAAGCCGAAGATGTTAAGAATTTACCTCCTATTGAAGAAATACATGGTCTTAATATACCACCTGTTGAAGAAACACATTGTCTTGATAACCCGACACAGGTACTGAAGGTAAATTCTCTCTATAGATATGATAAAGTTGAAATCCCGTCTACTAAATTTGCTAGCCAGTGCTTAGATGAATTTGATGATTTTATGGATAAACAAGCAAATTTCAATGGTTATGTTAGTAGACAATTGAAGAATAATGCTTATATGATTGGACGCTTAAGTGATTATATGTCTAGAGTTAAGGGTGAACTTAAACTCACTAGTAAACATGTTTCTGTGGTCACCACTCAAGCTGAACAAGTACTTAAGGCTCAGAATGAATTGCTAGATGAATTGAATAATAAACATGATTTTGCTGTTAGAGTGGCTACTAGAACTGGTAAAATGACTCAGGAACCTTTGTATCCTGAAGGCCACCCTAAAAGAATTGAACAAGATTCTCAGAAAAATAACCTAGATGCTTCTAGTTCTTCTAAAAAGAAGAAAAAGAAAGATGATAGGACTTTGCATGCTTCTAGTGAACCCAATGTAGAAACACCTAAGAATCCTAATGATGCTTCTATATCTGATGCTGAAACACAATCATGAGATGAACATGAACCTAATGATAATGCTAATAATGATGTTCATGATGATGCTCAACCTAGTAATAACAATGATATAGAAATTGAACCTGCAGTTGATCTTGATAACCCACAATCAAGAAATCAACGTTACGATAAGAGAGATTTTGTTGCTAGGAAACATGGTAGGGAAAGAGAACCATGGGTTCAGAAACCCCTGCCTTTTCCTCCCAAGCCATCCAAGAAAAAGGATGATGAGGACTTTGAGCGCTTTGCTGAAATGATTAGACCTATTTTCTTACGCATGCGCTTAACTGATATGCTTTAAACAAACCCTTATGCTAAATACATGAAAGATATCATTACAAATAAAATAAAAATACCTGAAGCTGAAACCTCCGCCATGCTTGCTAACTATACTTTTAAGGGTGGAATGCCTAAGAAACTTGGCGATCCCGGAGTACCCACTATACCATGCTCCATAAAAAGAAATTATGTTAAAACTGCCTTATGTGATTTAGGAGCCGGTGTTAGTGTTATGCCTCTTTCCTTGTACCGTAGACTTGAATTAAGTAAGTTGACACCTATTGAGATATCCTTGCAAATGGCTGATACCTGTCGGCATTTGTGAGGATGTTCCTGTTGTTGTTGCGAATGTTACTATCTTAACAGACTTTGTCATTCTTGATATCCCTGAGGACGACAGTATGTCGATTATCCTTGGTAGACCCTTTTTAAATACTGCAGGTGCTATCATTGATTGCAACAAAGGCAATGTCACCTTTCATGTTAATGGAAATGAGCACACGGTACACTTTCTGAGGAAACAACCTCAAGTTCACAGCATAAATTCTATTGGGAAAATTCCATCAATTATATTTGGAGGTTTTGAATTTCCTCTTCCTTCTGCAAAGAAAAAGTATGATATTCTTATTATTGGGGATGTTCATATCCCCGTTGAGGTAACCTAGTGCCACTTTGAAATTTCTCCGGTTCCATGCTATTCGGAATGAGTTTGTTAACAAGACTTGATCAACCTTGTTAGTGGATTCCTTTTGATGATCATGGGATGGATGAAACTAGAAGGCACAACCTTCTGCACCCTTTCTTTACTTTCTGTTACTTAGAATAAATAAAGTAGAAATAGTATATTTTGTCTGTTTTCTGAATTATCCATGCAATAAAAAATATCCCGAAAATAAAAGTTCTCAAAATGCCATGCTAATTTAATATGTTTTTTTCTAGAATATTTGAGAATATTTGGCACTGAGAAAACACCAGGGGGAGCAAGCACTTGGCCACGAGGGTCCAAGGCGCGCCCACCCTTACAGGGTGTGCCCCTTGCCTCGTGGGCCCACGATGACCCCCCTCCACTTATTCATGCACCCATACACTCCATCTTCCTCCAAACAAAACCCCATCTAGCTCAAGCACGACTTCTAGCTCGTTTTGCTGCGATTTTCGATCTCCTTGCTCAAAGCCCCATTCACAAAACTGCTTTGGGAGATTGTTGCTTGGTATCCAATGACCCAATTAATTTTTGTTCTAGTGTTTTATTCATTGCAAATTCTTGCTGCCTTGGTGACCCCGTTCTTGAGCTTTCATGTTAAATTTATGAGGTCCCAAGCAATTCTAATGCATGATATAGGCTCTAGGCACTTATAGGAGTAGTTGCTATCAATCTTGTTTATTTTGATTCACTTTTATTTTGAAGTTACTAAAAATTTCAGAAATTTTCAGAAAAAGATGATTAGGAGATTACTAAGGGGCTCTTCTAGTCGAGGCTCCAAGGATAAACAAGCTAAGGAGAAATAAAAGGCCAAGTATAATCTTCCTCGCGTAGCGGAAGTAAGGCCTTGTGAGTGGCATGTGATAATTTATTGAGAGCAGCCATGATTTATGAAGACTTTTATTCTTTGGCTGAAAATGCAGGCCTCACCGACTTCCTCCATGACCGGATCGAACAGTATCTCTTACTTACCAATACTTTTGTGCAAAACTTTTATTATTATCCTAAGAATTCACCTCCTTCAATATCCTTTCATTTATATGATGAGGCTAAGGAAATGTCATTACGTAATTTTTGCGCGGTTTGTAGAATACCCTTTGAGGGTAGCTTAGATGAACCACATCGTAAAGATGTGGAGGGTTTCATTGATACTATTACTGTAGGGGAACCGAAGAAGGGTTCCGATGCAAGAATCACTAGCATACACTTTCCTGTTTTATGCTACTTGGCCATATTTGCCAGTCGATGCTTAATTGGTTGTGGAAATAGTGGAAACTTCAGTGTTCTTGATATTATTATTCTGCTCCATGCCTTATTCAGTCATAACACTTTTAGTATGGGTGCCGTTATTGCTAAACGGTTAAGCCTAAACGGTACAAAGGGCCCTATCTTTGGAGGTATCTATGCTGCACGCCTTGCTAAACATTTCGAGATACCTATTAGACATGATGAGGAAGAGGAGATATTTTTGCCTCTTACCTTTTTAGATTATAGGAGCATGGTAGCGCATGAGTTTATTGTTTACAATGATGATAAGATGCTCATGTATAACCTGAGATTTAGTAAGAAACACAATGAGATTATTACCCTGCCTGCACCTTCTTTGTTTGATTTAACTGCAGGTCATTACCTTGTTTTGCCGGAGGCCGTTTACGCGCACTGAGGTCATACATCCGCTCCAGAGCCTGAGATGGAACCACCACTGGACCCCTATCGTCCATCATCTTATCAGTGGAATCCGGAGGAGATCGCCAGCCAGTGGCAGTACGATGACACTCCTCAGGACACCGGGGAGAGTAGCCGCGATCTATGGCCATAGACCAACTTAGGCCAAAAGCCTAAGCTTGGGGGAGTACGTATTTCCCACCGACTCTACATTCATGTACACACTCATTTTAGTGTCGGTGCTCACACTCTTTCATTGTACTATCCATGCTAGTTTAATTTATTTTCCTGCTTTCTTCTTATGTGTTTGATAAACCTTAAGAAAAAACAAAAAAATTAGTTAGGTTAATTTCCATGCCTGTAGTAGTAATAATTAAAAGAAAAACCCAAAAAGATTTCTCGTTCTTCTTTTGCTTGTTGGGAGCTTTCCCGTGTAAATAGTTTTATTTCTTTCTTTCTTTTGGGGGTCAAGAGTAGAAGACCATAATTAAAATGTTTAGTGGCTCTCACATGCATGATTGTTTATTTAACCAAGATCCCAGATTACTTTGTCTTCTCTCTTGAATTGAATGCTTGCAAATTCCAGCTTAGTCCAATGCACGTGCACTCTTATTATTATACACACCGTTCGGTCGTGCAAGTGAAAGGCAATAATGATGATATATGATGGACTGATTGAGATGAGAGAAGCTGGTATGAACTCGACCTCTCTTGTTTTTGTAAATATGACGAGTTCATCATTCTTGATTCAGTCTATTATGAATAAACATGTTTGCAATGACAATTAGAGATTATAGTTGCTTATGCCATGCTTAATTAGCTGGGAGCTTATAATGGTTTACCTTGCGTGCCAACATGCTATTAAAATGGTTGTGATGTGGTATGATAGGGTGGTATCCTCCTTTGAATGCATTGAGTGACTCGACTTGGCACATGTTCATGCATGTAGTTGAAACAAAAAATCAACATAGCCTTCACGATATTTATGTTCATGGTGGATTATATCCTACTCATGCTTGCACTCGGTGTTGATTAATTTTAATGCATGTTCATGACTGTTGTCGCTCTCTCAGTTGGTCGCTTCCCAGTCTTTTGCTAGCCTTCACTTGTACTAAGCGGGAATACTGCTTGTGCATCCAAACTCCATAAAACCCAAAGTTATTCCATATGAGTCCACCATACCTTCCTATATGCGGTAATTACCTGTCGTTCCAAGTAAATTTGTATGTGCCAAACTCCAAACCTTCAAATGAAATTCTGTTTTGTATGCTCGAGCAGCTCATGTATCAACTAGGTCCGTCTGTATCTTCCATGCTAGGTGGGTTATTCTCAAGAGGAGTGGACTGCGCTCCTCATTCACGAGAAAATGGCTGGTAACCGGGATGCCTAGTCCCATGAGCAAAAAGATCAAAGCAAATCAAAATAATCAAACAAAACTCCCCCAGGATTGTTGTTAGTTGGAGGCACTTGTTGTTTTGAGCAAGCCATGGATTGATGCTTGTTGGTGGTGGGGGAGTATAAACTTTACCATTCTTTTTGCGAGCTGCCTACAATGTATGTAGCATGGAAGATATCAAGATCTCATAGTTGTTATGTTGACAGTGAAAGTATACCGCTCCAAATGTTATTTATCTCTCTATTTCAAAATCGAGCTCTGGCACCTTTACAAATCCCTGCTTCCCTCTGCGAAGGGCCTGTCTATTTACTTTTATGTTGAGTCATCACCCTTCTATTAAAAAGCACCCGTTGGAGAGCACACTATCATTTGCATGCATTACTATTAGTTTATATCGGGTATGACTTGACTGGATCTCTTTTACCATGAATTACAATGTTTAGTTAGTCCTTGATCTTTAAAGGTGCTCTGCATTTATGTTTTGCGGTCTCAGAAAGGGCTAGCGAGATACTATCTTGTTATACCATATTATGATTGTTTTGAGAAAGTGTTGTCATCTGAGTTTCATTATTATTGCTCGCTAGCTGATTATGCCATTGATATGAGTAAACATGAGACCTAAGTGTTATTGTGAATATGGTTAGTTCATGATCTTTGCTGAAAACTTGAATGCTGGCTTTACATATTTACAACGACAAGAGCAAATAGAGTTTGTAAAAGTTTTTCTTTATCACTTTCAGTTTATCAACTGAATTGCTTGAAGACAAGCAAAGGTTTAAGCTTGGGGGAGTTGATACGTCTCCAACGTATTTACTTTTCCAAACACTTTTCCCCTTGTTTTGGACCCTAATTTGCATGATTTGAACGGAACTAACCCAGACTGGTGTTGTTTTCCGCAGAACTGCCATGGTGTTATTTTTGTCCAGAAACAAAAGTTCTCGGAATGACCTGCAAATCCACAGAGATAACTTTTGGAAAATATAAAAAATATTGGCGAAAGAATCAAGGTCAGGGGGCCCACACCCTGTCCACGAGGGTGGGGGGCGCGCCCCCTATCTCGTGGGCCTCCTGATGCTCCACCGACCTCAACTCCAACTCCATATGTTCCGTTTCACGGAGAAAAAAATCAGAGAGGAAGTTTCATTGCGTTTTACGATATGGAGCCACCGCCAAGCCCTAAAACCTCTCGGGAGGGCTGATCTGGAGTCCGTTCGGGGCTCCGGAGAGGGGGATTCGTCGCCGTCGTCATCATCAACCATCCTCCATCACCAATTTCATGATGCTCACCGCCGTGCGTGAGTAATTCCATCGTAGGCTTGCTGGACGGTGATGGGTTGGATGAGATTTACCATGTAATCAAGTTAGTTTTGTTAGGGTTTGATCCCTAGTATCCACTATGTTCTGAGATTGATGTTGCTATGACTTTGCTATGCTTAATGCTTGTCACTAGGGCCCGAGTGCCATGATTTCAGATCTGAACCTATTATGTTTTCATGAATATATGTGAGTTCTTGATCCTATCTTGCAAGTCTATAGTCACCTATTATGTGTTATGATCCGACAACCCCGAAGTGACAATAATTGGGATACTTCTCGATGATGACCGCAGTATGAGGAGTTCATGCATTCACTATGTGTTAATGCTTTGGTCCGGTACTCTATTAAAAGGAGGCCTTAATATCCCTTAGTTTCCAATAGGACCCCGCTGCCATGGGAGGGTAGGACAAAAGATGTCATGCAAGTTATTTTCCATAAGCACGTATGACTATATTCGGAATACATGCCTACATTACATGGATGAACTGGAGCTAGTTCTGTGTCACCCTATGTTATAAATATTACATGATGAATCGCATCCGACATAATTATCCATCACTGATCCAATGCCTACGAGCTTTTCACATATTGTGCTTTGCTTATTTACTTTTCCGTTGCTACTGTTACAATTACTACAAAACTTCTATCGTTACTTTTGCCACTATTACCGTTACTATCATACTACTTTGCTACTAAACACTTTGCTGCAGATACTAAGTTATCCAGGTGTGGTTGAATTGACAACTCAACTGTAAATACTTAAGAATATTCTTTGGCTCCCCTTGTGTTGAATCAATAAATTTGGGTTGAATACTCTACCCTCGAAAACTGTTGCGGTCCCCTATACTTGTGGGTTATCACATGCTCCTCCCAAGTCCCACACGCCTACACAAACAAACAAGAACCTCACAACCAACACAAAGGGGTTGTCAATCCCTTCACGACCACTTGCGAAAGTGAGATCTGATAGAGATAATAAGATAAGATAAATATTTTTGGTATTTTTATGATATAGATTGGAAAATAAAAGATGCAAATAAAAGCAGATGGAAAACTTATATGATAAAAGATAGACCCGGGGGACATAGGTTTCGCTAGTGGCTTCTCTCAAGATCACATAATTATTACGGTGGGTGAACAAATTACTGTCGAGCAATTGATAGAAAAGTGCATAGTTATGAGAATAGCTAGGCATGATCATGTATATAGGCATCATGTCCGCAACGAGTAGATCAAAACGATTCTTCATCTACTACTATTACTCCACACATCGACCGACTCCTGCCTGCATCTAGAGTATTAAGTTCATGAAGAACAGAGGAACGCATTAAGCAAGATGACATGATGTAGATGGATAAACTCGAGCAATATGATATAAAGCCCATCTTTTTATCCTCGATGGCAACAATACAATACGTGCCTTGCTGCCCCTGATGTTACTGGAAAAGTACACCACAAGATTGAACCCAAAGCTAAGCACTTCTCCCATTGCAAGAAAGATCAATCTAGTAGGCCAAACCAAACTGATAATTCGAAGAGACTTGCAAAGATAACCAATCATACATAAAAGAATTCAGAGGAGATTCAAATATTTCTCATAGATAAACTTGATCATAAACCCACAATTCATCGGATCTCGACAAACACACCGCAAAAAGAGTTACATCGAATAGATCTCCAAGAAGAGGAAGGAGAACTTTGTATTGAGAATCAAAGAGAGAGAAGAAGCCATCTAGCTAATAACTATGGACCCGAAGGTCTATAGTAAACTACTCACAACTCATCGGAGAGGCCTTGGAGATGATGTAGAGGCCCTCCGTGGTTGATTCCCCCTTCGGCGGAGCACCGATGAAGGCTCCAAGATGGGATCTCACGGGTACAGAAGGTTGTGGCGGTGGAATTAGGTTTTCGTGGTGCTCTTGGATGGTTTCGGGGTACCTATATATATATATATATATATATATATATATATATATATATATATATATATATATATATAGGAGGAAGAAGTAGGTCGGTGGACGCTCGAGGGGCCCACGAGGGTGGGGGGCGCACTGGGCACCCTCGTGGCCGCCTTGCTCGTTGCTTGACGTCCACTCCAAGTCTCCTGATTTGCATTTGTTTTGAAAAGATCGTTCCCGGAGGTTTCATCCCGTTTGGACTCTGTTTGATATTCCTTTTCTTCGAAACACTGAAATAGGCAAAAAAACATCAATTCGGGCTGGGCCTCCCGTTAGTAGGTTAGTCCCAAAAATGATATAAAAGTGTAGAGTAAAGCCCATAAACATCGAAAATAGGTAATATAATAGCATGGAACAATCAAAAATTATAGATACGCTGGAGACGTATCACATGCCCATCAATATTATCATACATGAGATCTTTAACCATAGCAACACTAGGTTCTACTTTAATTTGTTCAGTGGGCTTTGATGCTTTAATATCACTTTTGTGAACCACAGCTGAAACCTTAGCATGTTCCTTCATCCTAACAGTAAAAGGTGGTCTTTCAATATAAGCAATAGGCACAACTGGACCAACATTTTAATGATAGTTTCATCTTTACCTATTGCCGGTTCTTTAATTACTGCTTTAACAAGGGGTGATATTTAAGCCTATTCTCCTTAGGGAGATCAACATGAGTAGCAAATGATTCACAGAAGAGGCTACTATCTCAGAGTCAAGTCTATATTTAGTGCTAAACTTGTGAAAAGCATCAATATTCATAAAAGATTTAACACAATCAAACTCAAGCTAAATACATGACTCTTTACCTTCGTCGAGTTCCCAATATTCAGAGTTGCTTTAATTCTTTCTAAAAAGATCCCACCTGAATTCAATAGTCTTCTTCATAAAGGAACCAGCACAAGAAGTATCGAGCATGGATTGATCATTACGAGAAAGCCGAGCATGAAAATTTTGAATGCTAATTTCTTTCGACAGCTCATGATTGGGGCATGAATATAACATTGACTTGAGCCTCCCCCAAGCTAGAGCGATACTTTCTCCTTCACGAGGCCAAAAATTATATATATAATTCCGATCACGATGAACTAGATGCATAGGATAATTTTTTTGGGTGAAATTCCAGTTTCAATCGATTCCAATTCCAAGGTCCAATATCAACGCATAGCCTATACCATGTCAATGCTTTTCCCTTCAATGATATAGGTAAAACCTTCTTCTTATATTCATCTCCGGGCAAACCCGCAAGCTTAAATAATCCACAAATTTCGTCCACATATATTAAGTGTGCATCAGGATGTTCAGTTCCGTCTCCTGCATAAGGATTAGCTAGTAGTTGTTCTATCATACCAAAAGGAATATCACAACCAATATTTTCAGTAGGTGCAATAGGTTGAGGGGAAATTATTTGTGCTTCCGGTCGGGGTGAATATAGCCCGAACAAGCCCATCAAAGGATTGTTCTCCATAGTAACAAGTGACAATAAATTTCAGCATGTAATATAAATTTTTCCTTACCGATTTCCACTTACCAAGAGCGCTTCACTCCCCGACAATGGTGCCAGAAAAGAGCCCTGATGACCCACAAGTATAGGGGATCAATCGTATTCCTTTCGATAAGTAAGTGTGACGCCCGGATAATTAAGCTACAGTAATCCCAAGTTAATAGTGCCACATCACCACTCTTACTGTTGCTAATCCTCGTTGATCCAAATCGCAATCCAAATTCAAATTCAAATTAAAGTCCAAAACTCAAAGTTTTCAAACATGAAAGCTAAAATGTTCAAACTATGGCAAATAATCTCTGGTTATTTGTCTTGTTGAAACCAACCTCTTTTGAGTTCCCAAAATGCCCCTGGGACTTTATTTTGTGGTCCAGCAACATTTATCTTGCCTTAATTAATTTCTTAAAATACCTAGTCACTTCCAAATGCCTTGAAACATTTTGTGGCAGTTTCATAATTCACAGAGTATTTATGTGACCTAGTTCCACATTTATGAAAAGTGTTTTGGCAGACCTAATTTTTCTAGACAACTTCCGTTAATAAAGAAAAGAAAAACAACCCCCCACTGGGCCAACCGTGGCCCAGCTGGTCAGCCCAACTGGGCATCCAGGCCACCAGGCCGGCCCACCTTTCGCTCCTTATCCCACCCCGACCTAACCCTAGACGACCGAACCCCCACTCCCCCGATCCACTTACCCACCCCCACATTCCCCTCGCTCCCTCTGCCCCTCCCCCGATCCAGATCGAGGGGCAGGGACCCCAGCGAACACGCCGCCCCGCGCGCTGACACCGGCGCCCGTCCTAGACACCGCCCCAACCCGTCGCCATCGCTGCCTCGCCTCATCCCCTCCGCCCTGGAACTGGGGCTCGGCCCCGACACCTTCGCCGCATGGAGCTCCCTCGCCGGAACCACGACGCCGCCGGACTGCTTCCCCTCCCCTCCCTCATGCGACGCTCGCCTGAAGCCGCGGCCTCGCCTTGTCGCCGACCCGGCGCCGCCCCATCATCCCCTACGCCCCATAACCGGTGCCACCCGTCGCTCGCCGTCCCCGACCTCCTCCCCGGCTTGCTTCCTCGCGGCTCGCCGCACCCGTGCCCCTACAACATGGGTGAGGAACCCCACCGGCTTCCTCCTCCCTCTGTTGCACGCTCGCTGTTACCCGCGCCGCCTTAATCTTCCTCACCCGCTGTCCACGTTGGGCCGCTCCCTGCACAGCGCGTGCGCCCGCCGCCCCACGCCTCCGCCCTGCCATGGCCCCGAGCAGGCCTCTGGCCGCCAACGCCTTGTGCGTTCGTGCGTGCCCTGCCTGGGAGACCGCTTGTGCCTCTGCTAGTGGGCCAACCCAACTAGATTAGGGGGCCTAATTAACTCAATTAACTTAACCTTTTACTAACCCTTACTTACATGTGGGTCCTCCTGCTAATAAAACGTGGCTAAATAAGTTTACTAAAACTGTGTCAATGACATGTGGCCCCCTGGGTAATAAAAAAGTTTAATTTAAATCTAGTTAAAACCTGGCTCCATGACATGTAGGCCCCACAGAACTGTTCACCTTTGAGCAGTCAACTGTTGACTCCTGAGTCAATAGTTGACCTGGCCTCACCTGTCATACTCTAAGGCTAGCTGCTGCTGTGTATAATAGGGTTTTGCACTGTTTTGGATAATTCATATTAAATAATTCCAAAAATTCTAGAAAATTATTAAAACTTTAGAAAATCATATAAAATAGTCCGTAACTCAGATGAAAAAGTGTTATACATGAAAGTTGCTCAGAACGACGAGACGAATCCGAACACATGGTCCGTTCATCCGCCGCATGTCCCTAGCATAGCAAACGTTGTACTTTTCCCCTCCGGTTCATCTATCTGACAAACATCCGGAACCGGGAAAACTTTCTCGGATGTTTTTCCCCTTCGCCAGTATCGCCTAGCACCGCGTTAGAACACATCTAGCTCTGCCTGTTGTCCTGTTATGCTCTTGCTTGCTATGTGTTTACTGTTTTCTCCCCCCTCTTCTCTTCGGTAGACCCCGTGACGGCTGCCGATGCTGCTGTGATCGACTACGTCGATGACAACCCCTCCTTCTTACCTGAGCAACCAGGCAGCCCCCCCCCCTTTGATCATCCCGATATTGCCCATTCTATACTCTCATGCTTGCATTAGATTTTGCTATTGTTATTGTTTGCTCCTATTCTGATGCATAGCCCGCTTTTGTACCTGCTATTGTTACCTATCTACTTATCCTAAACTGCTTAGTATAGGTTGGCTAGTGATCCATCAGTGACCCCCACCTTGTCCTTGTCGCCCCTGCTTCATCATCGATGATTTGATCAACGTGATCGAAAACCAGAGCCCGACACCTCACATCACATCACGCCCCTTTTGTTGCTCGACTCTGTAGAGCTACTACCGAGTGCCGAGGGTGATCCCTCATAACACACTCCTGGTGATAATTCTTTAGTGTAGCTATTCGGTCGTGGTCATCGAGGGTGATTTCCTCTTTCACCATTCCTGATATGGCTCTGTCGTTCAACACCTCAAGTGTGAACCTCGAGGGTGGTTCCTCTTACGTTCATCTTGATGATTACATCGAGTGGAGTACACCGGGGCTGATTCCTTGGGTTTTCCCCTTGATGTTTGGACACACGGTTACATTGGCTTTACTTGATACCTTGGTGAAAGTCGAGCGGGCCCGGGAGCACCCGCAATATAATGACATGGCACGGCCGGGCATTCTAGGCCCTTGTCGTAAGTCCACGAGACGGAGCGATGGGGTCACTTTCGATCGCGAGTCTCTGCTCGTCTCTGCAAGCTAATAATACACTATGGTTTGGGTATTTGTTCTGAGTTGGCCTCTGGCCTTTACGCACCAACCACCACGTGAGAATAGTTATGGGCCTCGACATCGTGGTACCAGCCGAAGATTTGTCAGACGTCCAGTTCAGCAGTGTGGCACGGCTGGGCCGGCACCATCCATGTAGAGGTGGATCTTGGACCCGCCCTGCGCGCAACGACCCAGAGTGCAATGGGCGATGGGCCCAGACCCCGGAGTGCTTAGAAGGTAGACCGGGCAGGACCTCTCTGCTGAGCCTAGGTAGGGCTGCGACGTGTTGATCTTCCGAGGCTGGACATTGACCTAGAAAAGTGTGTCCGGCCAGAGTAATCAAGCGTGTTGGAAAACGTGGTGCACCCCTGCAGGGAATATTATCTATTAATAGCCGTGTCCACGGTAACGGACGTTCAGACTTATATCCTTATCTTATACAACTACAAATGGATACTTGAAATATGTGGCTCCGGGATTGCTTTCTCGCAGGGAGTCGAGGAAGGATCTCTGGGCATTAATGGTACAACATGCTTGTTAATTATAAACTGCTATTCTTTACTCTTCTACATGCTGCAAGATGCTCGGAGCTGCTTGAAGATGCTAGTCTTCGATAGGCTAGGCCTTCCCCCTCTATTCTGGCATTCTGCAGTTCAGTCCACAGATACAACCCTTCCTTTTGATACCAATGCATACTTAGTATACATCTGATGCTTGCGAGTACTTTGGATGAGTACTCACGGTTGCTTTGCTACCCCTTTTCCCCCTTCTGTCTTCTTTCCGGTTGATGCAACCAGATGGTGGATCCCCGGGGCCAGATGCCACCGCTGATGGATGCTACTACGTGAAGATCGCCGACGACCAGGAGTAGTTAGGAGGTCCCAGGCAGGAGGCCTTGCCTCTTCGATTGTTGTTGCTTTTTGTGCTAGCCTTCTTAAGGCATCCTTGTGTAACTTATGGCTGTACTCAGATATTGTTGCTTCCGCCGACTCTTGTGTATCGAGTTTGTATTCGAGCCCTCGAGGCCCCTGGCTTGTAATATAAAGCTTGTATTATTTTATTTGTGTCTAGAGTTGTGTTGTGATATCTTCCTGTGAGTCCCTGATCTTGATCATACACATTGCATGTATGATTAGTCTATGATTGAATCAGGGGCATCACAGTAAGAGTGTAGAACCCAACAAGGAGCATAAGGAAATGACAAACGGTTTTCAGCAAGGTAATGTCTGCAAGCACTAAAATTGTCGGTAACAGATAGTTTGATAGCAAGATAATTTGTAACGAGCAAGTAACAGTAACGGTAAATAAAGTGCATCAAGGTATCCCAATCCTTTTGTGGCAAGGGATAGGCCAAAACGGTCTCTTATGATAAGCAAAGCGTTCTTGAGGGCACACGAGAGTTTCATCTAGTCACTTTCATCATGTTGGTTTAATTCGTGTTCGCTACGTTGATGATTTGATATGTGGGTGGACCGGTGCTTGGGTGTTGTTCTTACTTGAACAAACCTCCCACTTATGATTAACCCCCTTGCAAGCATCTGCAACTACGAGAAAAGTATTAAGATAAAATCTAACCATAACATTAAACATATGGATCCAAATCAGCCCCTTACGAAGTAGTGCATAAACTAGGGTTTAAGCTTTTGTCACTCTGGCAACCCATCATCTAATAAGTACTCCATAATGCATCCCCTTAGGCACAAAGATGGTGAACTGCCATGTAGTCAGCATTCACATGACACCACTAAGGGAATCTCAACATACATATCATCAAAATATCGAACACATATCAACTTCACATGATACATGCAACATGTTTTCTCCCGTGGCCTCAATACAAAGGTAACTACTCACAAATAATATTCATGCTCAAGACCAGAGGGGCATTGAATAGCATAATGGATCCGAACATGTAATCTTCCACCAAATAACCATATAGTAATCAACTACAAGATGTAATCAACACTACTAGTCACCCACAGGTACCAATCTGAGGTTCCGGTACAAAGATTAAACACAGGGGATGAACTAGGGTTTGAGAGGAGATGGTGTTGTTGAAGATGTTGATGGAGATTGGCCTCCCAAAGATGAGAGGGTTGTAGGGAAGTTCTCCAAGCGGAATCGCTCCGCCGGAGGGAAAAAGTGCTCCTGTCCAAGTTCCGCCTCGAGACGGCGGCACTTCGTCCCGAAAGTCCCCTCCCGATTTTTTCTAGGTCAAAAGACCTTAAGTACCAGAAGATGGGCATCGGAGGTGAGCTGGGCTGAGCATAACCCACCAGGGCATGCCTAGCCTGGCGCTCCCTAGTGTCTTGTGCTCACCAGGTGCCCCCCTCCAGTAGTTATTTGCTCTAGTATTTTTCATATATTCGAAAAGAATTCTCGATGAATTTTCAGCTCATTTGAAGATGTGCAGAATAGGTGACCTCACGTAGCTTTTTTCAGGTCCAGAATTCCAGCTGCGGGTATTCTCCCTCTTTGTGTAAACCTTGCATATTATGAGAGAAAAGGCATTAGAATTACTCCATAAAGCATTATTAATCATAAAAACATTATAAATAATTGTAGGAAAACATGATGCCTAATGGACGTATCAGTGTGTCCTAGATTGGTTAGGTGTTGCTTAGGAGCCTCCGACATGATGTGGAGTTGAACCAATAAGTTTGTAAGGGCAAGGAGATCGCCTACTTCATGGAGATCTACCTAAGTGAGGCTAGTCCTTTGTGGATGGAAGCCATGGTGGAATAGACAAAGTTGCTTCTTCGTGGACTCTTCATGGGTGGAGCCCTCCGTGGACTCATGCATCCGTTACCCTCTATGGGCTGAAGTCTCTATCAACATGGACGTACGATAGCACCACCTATCAGAACCATGCCAAAAATCTTCGTGTCTCCATTACGTTTGCATTTTCCAACTCCCATCCCTTTTGCATTCTTGCACTTGCATGCTATACTCTTTCCTCTTCTCATACTATGTTCATGCTTATGTAGAATGCTCCTTATGCGCCTTAACATGTGCTAAAATCAACTACTACTTAGGGAAAATTAAAAGTTGCAACTTTGACTTGCGAAGGATCTAATCACCCCCCTCTAGACCCATCTTCTAGATCCTACATTTGATATCAAAGCTTTGGTTTAATCACCATTGGAGGAATATGGATGACTCTACTTTGGGGAGTCTTAGACGTAGAGTGCCCATTCTTGATGGAGAAACTATAACTATTAGAAAACTGAAATGCTGCTATCTTTAATGAATTTGATTTGAGAAAGTATGTTCAAAGTCCATATGTGCCTCCTATTGATCATTTGCATCCGACCCCCCAATGAAGAACTTGGCATGCTTTGTAATCTTAGAACTGTTAATCTTATCATTCGTGGATTAGCTAGAAGTGTGCTTGTTCATATGCAAAACTTTGAATGCACATATACTTAATGGAAAAACATTGAGGAGCCCTTTCCAAATTATTCTTTAAAGAATCCCAACTAAATTCTCCTTAAGACCATTGCCTTTCATAAGATGGAGCCTAGTGATCCTAAGTTAGGTGAATGTCTGTTTGAGCTTCGTGATCTCATGCGTGCTAAGGGTGATGTTCGTAATATTGGCAACATTATCATGGAAGCCATTAGAATTCAGAAACTTGAACATTGTCATAAATCTAATGAATCACTTGAGCTAGGTGATGATCATATACATGATGATTATGTTGAGCATTGTTATTATGATGAAGATGGAGAATTCAACATCGAATATCAGAAGACTATGAGGAATCTTAGTCTCATGGCAAATCTTCGGAATTACATGGCCGGAGGAAAAGAGTGGATTCTTAATAGTGGATGTACTGATCACATGACTGGAGATAAGGACATGTTTTGTGAGGTTGCCAAAAATGATGGCCCACACAAGTATGTGACTTTTGGAGATAACTCCAAGGGTAAGGTACTTTGCCTTGGTAAGGTGGCCATATCCAATGATAGCTCTATCCAAAATGTCATGCTCGTTGAATCTATTGGTTATAATATTCTTTCCGTATCTAGACTAGCTGACTTTGGTTTCAGTGTTCTATTTACCAAGGTAGATTGCCAAGTGTTTCGTCGAGATAATCATAATATGGTCTTTACCGGTATTCATAGAGGTGATCTATATATTGTTTATTTCATATAGACTAGGACATGTTTAATTGCTAAATCTTCTAAAGGCTGTGAAAGAACATGCAGTGCCCCCATGTTTGGTTTTGGTAACTGATGTCTACTACGCAACCTTCTCCTTGTAGACGTTGTTGGGCCTCCAAGTGCAGAGGTTTGTAGGGCAGTAGCAAATTTCCCTCAAGTGGATGACCTAAGGTTTATCAATCCGTGGGAGGCGTAGGACGAAGATGGTCTCTCTCAAGCAACCCTGCAACCAAATAACAAAGAGTCTCTTGTGTCCCCAACACACTCAATACAATGGTGAATTGTATAGGTGCACTAGTTCGGTGAAGAGATGGTGATACAAGTGCAATATGGATGGTAGATATAGGTTTTTGTAATATGAAAATATAAAAACATCAAGGTAACAAACGATAAAAGTGAGCATAAACGATATTGCAATGCATGGAAACAAGGCCTAGGGTTCATACTTTCACTAGTGCAAGTTCTGTCAACAATAATAACATAATTGGATCATATGACTATCCCTCAACATGCAACAAAGAGTCACTCCAAAGTCACTAATAGCGGAGAACAAACGAAGAGATTATTGTAGGGTACGAAACCACCTCAAAGTTATTCTTTCTGATAGAAATGATTCAAGAATTCGTACTAGAATAACACCTTAAGACACAAATCAATCAAAACCCTAATGTCACCTAGATACTCCAATGTCACCTCAAGTATCCGCGGGTATGATTATACGATATGCATCACACAATCTCAGATTCATCTATTCAACCAACACAAAGAACTTCAAAGAGTGCCCCAAAGTTTCTACCAGAGAGTCAAGATGAAAACATGTGCCAACCCCTATGCATAAGTTCACGAGGTTACGGAACTCACAATTTGATCACCAAAACATACATCAAGTGGATCACGTGAATATCCCATTGTCACCACAGATAAGCACATGCAAGACATACATCAAGTGTTCTCAAATCCTTAAAGACTCAATCCGATAAGATAACTTCAAAGGGAAAACTCAATCCATTACAAGAGAGTAGAGGGGGAGAAACATCATAAGATCTAACTATAATAGCAAAGGTCGCGATACATCAAGATCGTGCCAAATCAAGAACACGAGAGAGAGATCAAACACATAGCTACTGGTACATACCCTCAGCCCCGAGGGTGAACTACTCCCTCCTCGTCATGGAGAGCGCCGAGATGATGAAGATGGCCACCGGTGAGGGATTCCCCCTCCAGCAGGGTGCCGCAACAGGGTCCAGATTGGTTTTTGGTGGCTACAGAGGCTTGCGGCGGCGGAACTCCCTATCTAGATTATTTTCTGGAGGTTTCTGTATTTATAGGAATTTTTGGCGTAGGTCTCAAGTCAGGGGGGTTTCCAAGCCGTCCACGAGATAGGGGGCGCGCCTAGGGGGGTGGGCATGCCCCCACCCTCGTGGGCAGCCCGGGACTCTTATGGCCCAACTCTTTTACTTTGGGGGCTTCTTTTAGTCCATAAAAAATCATCAAAAATTGGCACGTCAATTGGACTCCGTTTGTGTTGGGGATATAACTATTTGTGTAAGCCGCCCAAAAGGGGCCGGGTTACGCAAGGAAGACTCATCAGAAAGAAGCCCAAGACCCAACATGAAGATGGCGGTTCAATGAAGGGCCTAAAGCCCACCAGCGACTGGAGGCCCGTTGTACCAAACCGCCACAATGGCATGACTTGTATTGTAAGGTAGATTTAACTAGTCACCGAGCCGGACACTGTTTATGAGCCGGCCGGGACTCTGTAAGCCGCAGGGCGCCAACCCGTGTATATAAGGGGGCGACCCGCTGGAGGCTAGGGGTAAGAAACAACTCGCCGAGAACCGGGCATAGCGTATCTCGCTCCCTGGTCATCGAAACATCAAGCAATACCAACCCAACTATATGTAGGCCTTACCTTCATCGTAAGGGGCCAAACTAGTGTAAACCTCCCGTCTCTCTTGTCCCAATTAACCCCTTCAAGCTTCCTAGTTGTGATGGCTCCGCAATTAAGTCCTTTCACTAGGACATCTGATGTGACAATTCCACGACAGTTGGCGCCCACCATGGGGCCAGCGCACGGTGGATTTGAGTTCTTGAAGGGCAACTTCGAAGGGCTCAAGGGATACGCAGTGGGCCGGATGACCAAGAGTCGTCGCGGCAAGATCTACATCGATGACGAAGGCTGGGGCCCCGACGCCGGCTCAATTGAGTACGGGTACCGGGTCCCCTTCGGAGGAATCCACGTCTTCATCGGCCGGATTGGTGAGCCGGGACCTGAGCCGGACAACTGCACCGACCTCATCGAGACGGCTCAGCGTGTGAAACCCTCCCGAGCTCAACCCGGCATGAAGCGTGTCTTTGTGGGCTGCGTCCATGGAGAAGAGCTTTCTGAAGGTCCTGAAGATGGTGGTGAGACGACCGTCCTCTCTGACGGTGATTCGTCCGCCGGTTCAACAGATTCGCTGTATCAAGTGCAAGATGGCGTGCTCGGGGGCTATTCCGATGGCTCTAGTATTCCGGATCCCTACGATTCGCCAAACTGGGCAGGAGTTTTTATGGATGGAACTCAACCCGGCCAAAATTCTACAGCCGCTGCTGCAATAACGTCCAGAATAGGAGCGGCCGGGGCAGGAGGCCCTGTGCACCCGTCGGCTCAAGTGCTGATAGATCTCATGGATAAGCTTATGGCCCTATTAACCGCCACGGTTATTCCCACAAATAAAGATGAGCATGACGCGGAGGTGGCGCGGGTGTGCGAGGAAATAGCTCGGGCTAAGGAGGCCTTAGCAGCTGAGGATACCAGGTTAGCCACGGAACGGGCGGCTTTGGATGCACGGGCGCAGCAGCTCCAGTCAGAGGCTTTCCAGCTTACGATGAGCCTGAACGCATCTAATGAGGTGATGAGAAGGAGGCACCAAAAAACTCAATCTCGTTTGCCTCCGACTTACGACCCTCGGGTTCTTTTTGCTACACCCGGAGCCGGCCCAAGTAACCCGCCAGATGCAAATCAGTTTATGACAGCCGGAACAGGAGGACCGGCTCAGCCTCGGGAGATGGTACCTCCTCATGGGAACATGGCGCCGCCTCGTTACGTACCGATACCGCTGGGTCACTTTCCAACCCCATGGAGAACTTAATCGCAGCATCAGCGCGTCTGGCGGCTCTCCCAGTGGACGGTGATGATCCGACAGCGGTGGAAACCCGGAGGATCAGAGAACTTGTCCAGACGGCCCTGGCTCAGCAAGAGACTTATTCTTATAGCCGGGACAGGATTCATTCAACTCCTCCGCCTTGGTTAGCACCGCCTTGCCAAAACCGGAGTCCGAGTTACAGCAGGCACATGGAGTCAGAAGCTTTATCAAGCAACGCCCAGCGCCGGAACCAGCCCGGTGGCTATAACCCGGTACAAGATCGGGTACGTCAGGAGAACGAGCGGGCGGCTCAGCTAGCGGCTCAACAGATAGCTCATCAAGATTTCCCAGAGTATCCGATGGCTTCCGTTGATATGGGAGTGGCCACTAGAACCGGCGGTGTTCCTTGTTTGGTGCCGGCTCTGCGTAATGTATGCCTTCCCAAGGACTTCTAGGGACCTCGAGAGGTGCCGAATTACACGGCCGACTTACAGCCTGGAGCGTGGATCGAGAGCTATGAGATGGCCATGGAGCTGTTGGAGGTCAGTGATGCAGCAATGGCTAAGTACTTCACAATGATGTTAGATGGAACGGCCCGGTCCTGGTTAAAGGGCTTTCCCCCCAATTCCATTGATTCGTGGGCAGAGCTAAAAGCCCGTTTTATCCAGAACTTCAAGGACACTTGCAAGCAATCCATGTCGATTGTGGATTTGACAAATTGTAAGTAGGAGGAGGGTGAGTCCACGACTCACTGGGTACGCCGGGTTAAGGAGATAATACATTCATCTGACAAGATGGATGCTGGCTCTACAGTCCTTATGTTGGAAAAGAATTGCCGCTTTGAGCCACTAAGACAGAAGCTGGGGCGCCTTAAGCGTGATTGCAACGATATGGGTATGCTGATGGCCGCTTTATTCAAATACGCTGACTCTGATAGTACCAAGGACCCCGCTTCTGATGAGGAAAAGACAGGGGAGGGAAGGAAGAATGGCAAAGGAAAGGGACAACAGCATAACCCGATGAATCAAGGGGGCAACAAGCGTAAGGCCGAGGGTAACCCGGAGTTTGTAGCCAATGCCAATGCACAGGATAACAATAAGAGACGTAAGGGCAAGACGCCCCGATATGGCGGGTCAGGCCCATCTCTTGAGCAGCTACTCAATGAGCCATGCCCGAAACACGGCACCCGGGAATGACCCGCCACCCACTTATGGAAAGATTGTGCGATCATGAAGGCTTTTAAGAATTCTAACACATTTGATGGCAATCATGGGTCGGGCGGCGGCTCAGGAGCTGGCGGTTTTCATGGCCCGGGTGGCGGTTCAAGTTCCGGCTTTCAGGGACATCACAACGGTCATAATCAGCAGCAATCTGGTCAAGGGGAACAACAACATCATCAATCGGGTTATCAAAGCCATCCAAAGCAGCTGAATAGTGGGCAGTATCATGTGTTTACCACTAGCTTGTGCAAACGTGACCAGAAGGTTCATAAGAGGGCTGTAAATTCTATTGAGCCGGCGGTTCCCCGTTATTTGAGGTGGTCAGAATAGCCCATTGTGTGGAGCAGGGAAGATCACCCCATCCGGGTTGATAATCCGGTCAGTTAGCCTTGGTGGTAGCACCTCAGGTTGGTGGCTATAAATTCACTAAGGTACTCATGGACGGGGGTAGCAGCATCAATATCCTCTATTATGAGACCTTCCAACGCATGGGGTTAACTGATAAGAATTTGAAGACGTCCAACACTGTTTTTCATGGAGTGGTCCCTGGCAAGTCGGCGTACCCAGTTGGCAAGATTGAACTGGAAGTGGCTTTTGGAGATGAGTATGACTCCAGAGCTGAAAAACTAACCTTTGAGGTGGTCAAAATCAGGAGTCCATATCATGCTCTATTTGGACGGCCGGCTTATGCCAAGTTCATGGCACGGCCGTGCTATGTTTACCTGCAGCTTAAGATGTCGGGTCACAGAGGTACCATCACCGTGCATGGAAGTCGGAAGGTAGCCCTGGAATGTGAGGAGGGCGACGCGGCTTATGCTGAGTCTGTTTGTGCAGCGGAGGAACTGAAGTTTTATCAAAACAACGTTGACCCGGCAGATATGACCTCTCTAAAAAGCCAACCACCGAGCATGACCCGGCGATGAAGTTTAAGTCGGCTGCTGAAACCAAGCTTGTGGATTTCAATCCGGGTGATTCATCTAAGCAGTTCAGCATCAGTGCCAATTTGGATCCTAAATAGGAAAGCGCGCTCATCGAGTTCATCCGTGAGAACCGGGACATCTTTGCATGGAAACCTTCTGACATGCCAGGTGTACCGAGAGAACTCGCTGAGCACACTCTCAATATTGATCCGAAGTATAAGCCGGTCAGGCAGTTTCTTCGACGATTCAACAAAGAGAGGCGGCAAGCTATTGGAGAGGAAGTCGCCTGGCTCTTAGCCGCTGGGTTTATTGTTGAAGTTTTTCACCCGGAGTGGTTGGCTAACCCGGTGCTCGTGCTCAAGAAGGACGGCACCTGGCGGATGTGTGTGGATTACACGGACTTAAATAAGGCTTGTCCGGCTGATCCCTTTGCTCTCCCCTGTATTGATCAAATAATTGATGCTACGGCGGATTGTGAGCGTTTAAGCTTTTTGGATGCTTACTCTGGTTATCATCAGATCAAGATGGCAGTTAAGGACCAGGAGAAGACGACTTTCATCACTCCATTTGGAGCCTTCTGTTATGTATCTATGCCGTTTGGGCTCAAGAGTGCTTAGGCGACTTATCAGCGATGTGTACAGAACTGTCTCCACGATCAAATCAGGCGTAATGTTCATGCTTATGTGGATGATATCGTGGTGAATTCTAGAGAGAAGGAAACCTTGATATCTGACCTGAAGGAGACCTTTGATAATCTCCGGGTTTATAAAATGATGCTTAACCCGGAAAAGTGTGTATTTGGTGTACCTGCAGGCAAGCTCTTGGGTTTCTTGGTTTCAAACAGAGGCATTGAAGCTAATCCGGAGAAGATCAAGGCAATTACCTATCTGGCTAAACCGGCGTGCATCAATGATGTTCAACGACTGGCAGGACGTGTTGCTGCTTTAAGCCGGTTCATAAGCCGATTAGGTGAGAAGGCCCTACCGCTGTATCAGATGATGAAGAAAACAGACACCTTTGTCTGGAGTGATGCTGCTAACACTGCCTTTGAAGATTTAAAGAGACAGTTGTCTGAGCCGCCGGTCCTTGCGGCTCCCATTGATAAAGAGCCGCTGCTGTTATATGTGGCTGCTAACTCACGAGCCGTCAGTGTCGCCATCGTGGTGGAGCGTAAGGAGGCAGGCAAGGAGCATCCGGTTCAACGGCCGGTTTACTACATCAGCGAGGTGCTCATTGAGTCTAAACAAAGGTATCCACATTGGCAGAAACTTGTTTATAGTGTGTTCATGGCAAACCGGAAGCTGAAGTAGTATTTCCAAAGTCATCCTATAATGGTGGTAAGTTCAGCCCCTTTGGGAGACATCATTCAGAACAGGGAGGCCACAGGACGAATCGCCAAGTGGGCTATTGAGCTTGGGCCCTATGGTTTGAAGTATATGCCCCGTACTGCTATTAAATCTCAAGCCTTGGTGGACTTTATCAATGATTGGACAGAGTTGCAGGCACTTGAGGAGAAGCCAGATAATACATATTGGATTATTCACTTTGATGGGTCCAAGCAGTTAGAAGGCTCAGGGGCAGGAGTTGTTTTAACTTCCCCTCGAGGTGATAAATTTCGTTATGTGCTCCGGCTCATGTTTCCCTGTACTAACAATGCAATTGAGTATGAGGCCTTGCTCCATGGTCTTCGGATGTCCAAAGAGATGAATTTGAGCCGGGTAAGGTGCTTGGGCGACTCAGATCTCGTGGCTTAATAGGTCTCAGGCAAGTGCGATTCTAAGGATCCCCTTATGGCGGCTTACCATCGTGAAGTAGATGCTGTGGCTCGGCACTTCAAAGGGTATCAAGTGGAGCACATTGATCGAAGGAAGAATGAGGCGGCTGATGCGTTAAGCCGGTTGGGATCTCAGTGCAAGCCGGTGCCGCCTAACACCTTTCTTGACGTTTTGCATAATCCTTCTGTTAAGGTACCTACAGAAGAAGAGCTAGCAGTGCCAGACCCGGAGGCACAGTTGTTGGCCGCGCTTCACGTCATCCCGGATTGGACATTGCCATACTTGGCTTATATGACCCGGGGAGAGTTGCCTGAGGATGAGACCTTGGCGAGACAAATTGTCAGGTGGTCCAAATCCATGACAATTGTTAATGGCGACTTACATCACCTCAGTGTCACAAGGGCATTCCAGCATTGTGTGTCGCCTGCGGAGGGTCAAGAGATACTTCGAGAGATCCATGAAGGAGATTGTGGTCATCATGCCGTCTCAAAATCTCTTGTGGCCAAGGCTTTCCGTCATGGTTTTTATTGGCTGACGGCTCATGCTGATGCAGAGGATCTTGTTAGCAAATATGACGGATGTCAAAAATTCTCACGACAAGCTCATGTGCCGGCTCAAGAATTGAGGGTGATTCCAATTACTTGGCCGTTCGCAGTCTGGGGGCTTGACATGGTGGGACCTTTCAAGAGGTCTAAGGATAAAAAGACACACCTCCTAGTGGCAGTGGATAAATTTACAAAGTGGATTGAGGCAGAGCCGGTCAGTCAGTGTGATGCAGCCACAGCGGTTCAGTTCATCAAAAAGGTGATCTTTCGTTTTGGTTTTCCACATAGCATCATAACTGATAATGGCACTAATCTCTCCAATGGTGCCATGGAAGAGTTCTGTCAACGAGAGCATATCCGGCTTGACGTTTCGGCTGTTGCTCATCCTCGATCCAATGGTCAAGCAGAAAGAGCTAATCAGGAGATCTTGAGGGGTATCAAACCACGGCTCTTGGTCCCCTTACAGCGGACTCCGGGTTGTTGGGTGGAGGAGTTACCCTCTGTGCTGTGGAGCATCAACACTACGCCTAACAGATCCACGGGTTATACACCTTTCTTCATGGTCTATGGAGCAGAGGCAGTCCTGCCAAGTGATATCCGGCACAATTCGCCCCGTGTGGGGGCTTACGTTGAGGCTGATAATGAAAAAGCTCGTCAAGAGGCACTTGACTTGTTGGATGAGGAGCGAGACTTGGCAATAGCCCGCTCAGCAATTTACCAGCAAGACCTTCATCGCTATCACAGCCGCCGGGTCAGAAGCAGAACCTTTTAGGAAGGCGATTTAGTGCTCCGGCTCATCCAGGATCAGTCTGATATGCACAAGCTATCCCCTCCTTGGGAAGGACCCTTTGTGGTCAGCAAGAATCTGAACAATGGGTCATACTACCTCATTGATATTCGAGAGAACAAAGACTCACGTAATTTGGAGGAGGAGACCGGCCGGCCGTGGAATATAGCCCATCTTCAGCCTTACTATACTTAAGCCACCGGCTCTGAAGATGTATATATTTTGACGATGTATATATTATAAAGCAATAAAGCAGGACCTCTGTCCTTTTTTATTTACCCTCAAAATTCTCTATGTCTTTTTTGTCAGATGGTGGAAACAACCAACAGGGAGCAGATCATATATGAATCCAGCTTTTCCTTTGGTCCGGCTTATGATCATATCTGAATCTAGCCATGATCACTTGGGGGCTTCCTGTTCAAACATAGGTCGTATTCAAACCAAAGAGAACATAGCTGTCGATACCCACTTGATTGGCATACTGCCAAACCCACTTGGGGTCTTCTTGATCATGTTTGAATCATAGCTTAACCCCTTTGGGTCTGACGTGGATCATATTCGAATCAGCGTCATTAAACAACTTTTATGGTCACTTGGAGGCTTCCTGTTCAAACATAGGTCGTATTCGAACCAAAGAGAACATAGCTATCGATACCCACTTGATTGGCATCGCCAAAGCCACTGGGGGCTATATGATCGTATCCGAATCTTAGCTTAACCCCTTTGGAATGGTTTTACTGATCGTATTCGAATCAGAAGCCTTTGAATGTTGTTATTATTCATTATACTTCCTAAGTTTAAATTACTTGGCTATCTTGAGACCTTCTTGAAAGCACTATGAGATGGTTTTTGTTATTCCGGCTTACTATTGATCACCCCAGGTTATTAAGTGCCGGGTGAACATTATATGTTCCGGCCTTCAGGAGTTGAGTTTATCAGCATGATGTAGGTCACATAAACAGGCGAGATCATCAAAAGGATCGCAGGGAATCTTTGCTTGTTTTTATAGGCAGGATAAGGCAAGCAATTTTTACATCAAGGAGATAAAGATCAATATAAGCTGGAAGTATATATAGCGATGGCGGCTTATGAAAGTATTAAGCGCCACAAACATGCGCGAAGGCATGACAAAATCAAAGAGTTTTTTTCTACCCTATTACAAGACTCCCCAAGTATGAATAATGAAGCATTGTTTTGAAGAGTCATAAACGCCTGGCGTTTTACTCCTTTGGTGGGCTTGAATGCTCCGGGTTATCCTTCTCCGCTTCTCCGTCGGCTGCTTTGTCTTGGAAAGTTGACGAGGCCCAGTCAATGCCGCTCAAGGCTTCAAATTCATCTTCATCATCTATTAAACCGGCTGGGTCCACTTCAGGGGCAAAGGTATGCTTACGAGTTGGAGGGATCAGGCTGACTTCATCAAAGAGTGGTGTTGGGATTCTCCGATTCTCGTTGTCATAGCCCGGCTGATACTTGGTAAGATCAGTATCGTTCCCAATAAGAGTGGCCACAGGGCGTATAACTTTGACACAGGTGGTGACGTCATGTCCATCAAATACGGTCCCATCTTCTTTAAGATTGGGGTATCCAAGAACGAGGTCGGCCGGGTCTAGTTCCGGAATCTAGGCTTTCGCCGGCTCAACGCAGCTATGGCCCCGGCTCTAGCGGACACCCGCCTTAGATCTTGGATCCTTTGAGGTAGTGAAGCAATCCGTTTTAGCACATCTTGCAGGAGGTGAGGAACGTCATATGATAAAGCTACAACGGCCAGAGCATGTTGTGACCCGCTGTAGAGCTGCTCCACAAGAGTATAAACTGCCTTCAGCTTGATCAACATGTTCTGTTTAAGGTTTGTGCTCCTAGGGCCTACATTATTAAACATAAGGTGAGCCGGAGCTGACAATTGAAGTAATCATTGAAAGGAGGCTTGCAAGGTGTAAAGTTTATATGAGTAACTTACCAAAAATTGCCGAGACCATTTGAGATATCTGGCGTTTTAAACCGGACAACTCCGTCATTGCTTCTGCAAGTAATGCCTCTGCCGTCTCAGCCCGGGTCACCAGCGAAGCCTTTTCATCAGCCCAGATTTTCTTCTCTGACTCAAAATTCTGCTTCAGCTTCTCTTGTTCAGAGACACTGAATTCAAATTTGGAGTTGGCCTTTTGAATTTCAAGTTCTTGAGCGGCCAGGCGGCTCTTCAGGTCAGTCATCTCCGATTCAAATTGACTTATGGTGGCCTGCATTAAGACTGGGTTATGGTCAGAATCATGGTAAAATAACATTAAGTCCCAAGCACTTTACAAGCAAAGATACTTGCCACTTGGGGGCTAATGTGTGCTGAAGAATTTTCACTTACAATGCCGGCTCATGGAAATTAAGTCTCAAGCACTTTGCAAGCAAAGATGCTTGACACTTGGGGGCTAATGTGTATTGCAAGTTTAGAGTATCATGTCATAACCGGGTTAAATATCTTTTTTCTAAAAACCGGATAAATCAATGTTAAGCAATTTTCTAAGTCTACATCATATTTATTCATAAGCAATAGACTTGGGGGCTGATACAGTAAGTATGATTCAGAAAAGTAGCATAAGTCATACCTCAGATTTTTGCTGTATTTTCTTCACCATGCCAATTTCCAGGTCATGGCTGCTATGTACTTGATTGAGATAGCCAGAGACTATGTCTCCAATACTTAAATGGGTATAGTCAGCAATATCTAGCTTGGATTTTCGGCGTTCCAGAAGTTCCTACTTAGCAGAGCACTTGGCAAGGACAGTGGGTCGCCCTGGCTCAACAAAGTGAGTCTTCAGAATCTCAACATCTGGATCAGTTGTCTTGACCGGGCTAGGAGCTTCCGGGTTATCAGAGCTATTGAGAGTGTCTTCGGCGGGCGGATCAGAGGTTGGTGCTGGAATGTCATAGACTGGTTCAGGCGGCGGCTGATGGTTAGAACTATTAGGAGTAGTCGGGGCAAGCTCCGGTTCAGTCACGACCGGGTCTCGGGACGGCTTACTCTTTTTTGCCCTCTTACTGGGCTTCACTTGCACACTGTGGACAAAGGCAGAAGGATGAGTACAAAAGCATGGGTAAGGTAAAGCACAAAGGTAAACAAAAATAAGTTACCCGGGGGCAGTTTGAAAGCCGGCATGTTAGATTGCATAGACTCGCCGGAGGAAGGAGAGGTATCCTGATAATTGGAGTCAGATGAATTGAGAGGTTGGCGAAATAAACCCGCCAAAGGTAAAACAGAACATAAATCGGAGATAATCTCAGTC
This sequence comes from Triticum aestivum, assembly GCF_018294505.1. Taxonomy (NCBI): domain Eukaryota; kingdom Viridiplantae; phylum Streptophyta; class Magnoliopsida; order Poales; family Poaceae; genus Triticum; species Triticum aestivum. The sequence goes on from NC_057798.1 coordinate 630,877,268, forward strand.
TGACGCTTCCTGGTTACGTCAGGTAAGCCGGAGGAGAGTTCTACATCCTTGCTGTTCCGGGTCTGTCTCCGGCTTTCAAACTGTTGTTGCTTCAAAAGAAATTGAGGATCTTGATAAGCTAGAGGATGTGAAAATCTTACTTTCTGGGTCACCCTTCGAATTTTTTGCTTTGGCAAAGGCTCTGAGTCGGAGGAGATTATAGTTACCTCTTCATCCACTGCTTGGCTGTTCCCCGTATCCTCCTGAAAAGATAGAATGTCAGTAAAATAATGACAAAAGAGTCAGGAGAGTTAAGGATTACCTCTTCTTCATCATCAGAAGTATCATCCAATTTGAGTAAATCTGAAGCGCTTGGTTTCTTCTTGCTTGAAGTTCCTGCTTTGGCGGCTTTCCTTTCGGCTCTTTTGGCCGCTCTGGCTTGTTTGGCTGCTTCATGGTTATATTTGACCTTCGAGAAGTTGTCATCGACCTGTCGAAAATGATAAGGGGTTATGAGTAAAGACAAAATGTAATATAGTAAAGAGTATTCATTGAGGTTGGTGACTCACAGCAGGGGCCGGGTTCTTCTTGCAGAAGGGAAGTAAGCAAAAGGTATTACTAATCACTGTGCCTTCTTTCAACAATGATTGGATCATGGCCTCCACCACATAGTCTGGTAAGTCATCAGGGCTATGACGTAGCGGGTCATCTTTCTCACTGGAGTAAGTACACATTAAGCCGGGGCGGCGGCTTAACGGAAGCACTCGCTAAGTAATCCAGACGCGGACCAGGTCAATGCCGTCCAAACCATTTCCCAAAAGAGCTTTGATTCTTCTAATGGTAGGAGCAAGTGGTAGACGTTCAACAGTAGTCAGTTTATCCGGCAGCGGGTGGTTGGACTCAAGGCGCAAGGCGCGTAAGCCGGGCAGAGGATTTTCTTTAGCCGGAGAAGTGTCTTGGCAATAAAACCACGTTTGATTCCAATCCTTTGGGTGACTTGGCAGTTCAACATAAGGAAAGAGGCAGTCTCTCCGCCGCTGAATCAAGATGCCACCAAGTTCAAGACTGGGGCCGTTGGCACATTCATTCTGCCGGTTTAAATAGAACAGCTCCCTGAATAAAGGTATACTGGGTTCTTCTCCAAGATACACCACGTAGAAAACTTGGAAGTTGCAAATGTTTGACACGGAATTGGGCCCGATGTCTTGAGGTCTAAGGTCAAAGAAATGCAAAACATCCCTGAAGAATTTTGAACCGGGTGGAGCGAAGCCCCGGTTCATGTGATTAGTGAACATTATTACCTCCACTTCTTTGGGATGAGGCTTCTCCTCTGACGGGTTAGCAGCACGATAAGACATGACCTCCTTCATCTTGGGCAGATGGCCGGATTTCACAAAGTCAGATAAGATGCTCTTTGTAACAGTGGATTTGACCCAGTTGCAGGTCACGGGAGCTTTAGGAGCCTTGGGTGCCATTACGTAAATTGAAGCCTATGACAAAATAAGAGGTTCCGGTTTAAATTTCAACTGGAGGAATGCATGTTAAGTTTCAACAAGATGGCGCCTTAAGAAGGGGCCTATTGACATGTGGCTGACTATATCTGGTTGCATAAGCCGCTATGGGAATCAGTAACAACTAAAAGACATTTTAAGTTGCCAGGAGCTGGCAATGCTGTCAGTTAACGTTATTTATTTTAACCCGGCAATGAGGGCTGCTAGAGTTAAATAGGCTTAATAGAAACAGGTTTCGCAGTTGGCAGATATTATTTTGGATCAAACAGGTGCACAGAAAGAAAAATTTCTAGACCTAAAACTAGTACAGATAAGTTCATTAGTGCTAAACAAGGCTTCTGTAAACAAAAAGGGATCTATGTGCAGTTGGAAACGGGTGTGAAATAATCACCGCAACTATTCTACATTATCTAAAGATCAAAAGGGGGCATTGGAGGTAAAAATCTATCGAGGGTTTGATTCAGGCTACTACGAATGCCGACGAACTCGAAAAAGCCATTAATGCGGATCTGAAGAACAAGAAAGAGAAAACTTATAGATGCCGAGTTGCTGCAGAGGTCCGTCGCATTTTTTCTGGTCCAGTCCGGTTGATGCAGCGGCCTGAGTTGGAGAGGACGAGGAGATCCGCGACGGCTGCGGCGGCGGAGCTCGAGCGGTAGAGAAACAGCGAGAGGAAGAAGAATGACTGAGGAGGTAAATGGAGATGACCTAGGTCGAGCTTATTTATAGGAAGGGCCGACCGGGATGGTGCGAGAAACGAGGAGATTAAACATCATTATCCAGCGACCCCGACGCCTCAGTTTTCGGAGCGGTCAATAAAAGCAAAGATCCGTTGGAAGATATGGCGGAGTAAAAAAGGAATTTAAGTGAAGATGATGTCACGACGGGCTAACACGGATCCAGAAGATGACGTCATGGCGGGTTAAAAAACCTTTACACATGCAGAAGGCTGAAGGTTTATTTTTTAAGGTATGTTAAGATTGACATGAAGATGGCGGTTCAAAATCAATCTGGGGCCTAATGTTGGGGATATAACTATTTGTGTAAGCCGCCTAGAAGGGGCCGAGTTTTGCAAGGAAGACTCATCAGAAAGAATCCCAAGATCCAGCATGAAGATGGCAGTTCAATGAAGGGCCTAAAGCCCACCAGCGACTGGAGGCCCGTTGTAGTAAACCGCCACAATGACATGACTTGTATTGTAAGGTAGGTTTAACTAGTCACCAAGCCAGACACTGTTTATGAGCCGGCCGGGACTCTGTAAGCTGCAGGACGCCAACTCGTGTATATAAGGGGGTGACCCGCTGACGGCTAGGGGTAAGAAACAACTCGTCGAGAACCGGGCATAGCGTATCTTGCTCCCTGGTCATCGAAACATCAAGCAATACCAACCCAACCAGATGTAGGACTTACCTTCATCGTAAGGGGCCGAACTAGTATAAACCTCCCGTGTCTCTTGTCCCAATTAACCCCTTCAAGCTTCCTAGTTGCGATGGCTCTGCGATTAATTCCTTTCACTAGGACATCTGACGTGACAATTCCACGACAGTTTGGTATTCCTTTTCTGTAAAATTCAAAAACAAGGAAAAAAATAGAAACTGGCACTGGGCTCTAGGTTAATAGGTTAGTCTCAAAAATCATATAAAATAGCATATAAATGCATATAAAACATCCAAGATGGATAATACAATAGCATGAATACTTCATAAATTATAGATACGTTGGAGACGCATCAGCATCCCCAAGCTTAATTCCTGCTCGTCCTCGAGTAGGTAAATGATAAAAGAAATATTTTATGAAGTTTAATTTCTAGCAGGTGCACAAGTTTGATCAATGATAATTTGAATCACCTTTTCTAGCATCATTATATGTCATAATAGTAGCTCATCTCATAAAACTTCTCACGATCAAGTAACAAGCTATTCACATGTTAAAGCATAGGCCATAAACTTTCTTGAAAACTAACAAACTATGTTCTTAGTCATCAAACAATTGCAATTCATCTTATTTTCAGGAAGGGTCTATGTAAGAGCTTTGATTTAGCAAATCCCACATACTCAACTATCATATAGTCTTCCTTGATTGCTACCACTCAAAGCATATTTTTAGAACAAATATCATCCATCGAACACAGAGAAATATAGGGGCTTAATGTTTCGCCATCCAACTTACTTATCATATAGATAATTTTCAACAATAATAATTCATGACCAAATATATTTAAATGGCCATATATGCTTAGATCTTTCCCCATCACATGATGCTTGCCAACTAAAGAGTAGGTTGGAATGAGAAGGAATACTACTAACTCTTACATAAAAGTAAAAGATAGGCCCTTCGCAGAGGGAAGCAGGGATTTGCAGAGGTGCCAGATCTCGAAGCTTTAAAACAGAGATGAAAATAATTTTGATAGGTATGCTTTCATTGTCAACATAACGACCAAGAGTTCCCAATATCTTCCAGACTAAATACATTATAGGCGGTTCCCAAACAGAATGGTAAAGTTTTTACTCCCTCTCCACCAACAATCACACTCCACGGCTTGTCCGAAACAACGGGTGCCGTCCAACTATCAACAATCCTGGGGGAGTTTTGTTTAAATTATTTGCGATTTTGTTTTTGATCTTTTGATCATAGGACTGGGCATCCCAGTTACCAGCCACTTTCTCGTGAATGATTAGCGGAGTCCACTCATCGTGAGAATAACCCACCTAGCATGGAAGATACTGACAGCCCCTAGTCGCCACATGAGCGATTTAGAGTTTGGCACATGCAAATTTACTTGGAACGGAAGGTAAATACCGCATATAGGTAGATATGGTGGACACTCATGGCAGAAACTTGGTTCAAGGATTTTGGATGCACAAGCACTATTCCCTCTTAGTACAGAAATTCTGGCTAGCAAAGGATTCTAAATAGCAAGCACCACATGTTGGAGGATCTATAACAATATAACTTATATACAAATATACCCCAACATAACTCATTAAGGTGTCTTCCTTATCCAGCTTCAACTAATTAGCTCAGGTTATAAAATAATTAATGGGGCTCACAATCATAGAAGATGTCCAAGATAGTATATTTATATGTGAAATCTCTCTTCCTTCAATATTCTTTCATGAATTGTTCAAGTGACCAATACAATGTTTGCTAACCTTCAATAAATTTACCACCTCTACTTCTTATATGTGAAGTCATTACTCCCCATGGGATAAGCATATGAAACATATATAATTTCAGATTCATGATATTCAAATCATTCAACCATTTACTCATAGGATATAAGTGAAGCACACGAGTAAATGACAAACTACTTCCAAAAAGATATAAGTGAAGACCAATGAGTAGTTAAATAATTATGTAGCTATGTGAAGACTCTATCTCATTTAAGAATTTCAGATCTTGGGATATTATTCAAACAGCAATCAAAACAAAATAAAACGACATTTCAAGGATAGCACTCATCATGTGAAGAAGCAAAAACTTAGGCTCAACCGATACTAACCGATAATTGTTGAAGAAGAAAGGTGGGATGCCTACCAGGGCATCCCCAAGCTTAGGTGCTTGAGACTTCTTAGAATATTATCTTGGGGTGCCTTGGGCATCCCCAAGCTTGAGCTTTTGTGTCTCCTTAATTCCTCTCATATCACGGTTTTTCTAAATCTCAAAAACTTCATCCACACAAAACTCAACAAGAACTCGTGAGATAAGTTAGTATAAACCAATGCAAAAACCTTATCATTCTCTACTGTAGAAAACCACAAAAATTATTATTCAACATTGCATACTAAATGCCTCTGCATATTTAATACTCCTATCCTCAAATAGAATCATTAAAGAAGCAAACATATGCAAACAATGCAAACATAACAGCAATCTGCCAAAATAGTACAGTCTGTAGAGAATTCAAGATTCATCATACTTCCCTAACTCCAAAAATTATGATACAAATACTACACTGCATAAAATTTATCATAGACTATTTTGAAAAAAAGTTTCAACAATTTATCTTATTCTGACTTTTCTAGGGAATTTTTGCAACATCGATAAACTTTCTGTTTTGAAACAGCAACATGTATATTTGGAAAATAAGCATGGTAAAGGCTATCCTTGACATTTTTATTGAAAATAAAGATGCAAAACATTATTCTAAATAACATAAAGAAAATCTTAACAAAATAAATTGATGCTCCAAGTAAAACATATATCATGTGGTGAACAAAAGTATAGCTCCAAGTAATGTTACTGATGAACGAAGACGAAAGAGGGGATGCCATCCGAGGCATACCCAAGCTTAGGCTCTTGGTTGTCCTTGAATATTACCTTGGGGTGCCTTGGGAATCCCCAAGCTTAGGCTCTTGCCACTCCTTTTTCCATAGTCCATGGAATCTTTACCCAAAACTTGAAAACTTCACAACACAAAACTTAACAGAAAACTCGTAAGCTCCGTTAGTATAAGAAAATAAAACCACCACTTAGGTACTGTTGTGAACTCATTATAAATTCATATTAGTGTAATACCTACTGTATTCCAACTTCTCTATGGTTCATACCCTCTGATACTACTCATAGATTCATCAAAATAAGCAAACAACACAATGAAAACAGAAACTGTCAAAAATAGAACAGTCTGTAGAAATCTGTATCAAACGCATACTTCTGTAACTCCAAAAATTCTGAAATAAATTGGTGGACGTGAGGAATTTGTCTATTAATCTTCTTCAAAAATAATCAACTTAAAAACACTCTTCTGTAAAAAAGTCAGCTAATCTCGTGAGTGCAAAGTTTCTGTTTTTTACAGCAAGATCGCATTAACTTTCACCCAAGTCTTCCCAAAGGTTCTACTTGGCACAAACACTAATTAATACACAAAACCACATCTAACCACAGGATAGATAAATTATTTATTACTAAACTGGATCAAAAAGCAAAGAACAAAAAGAAAATTGGGTTGCCTCCCAACAAGCGCTATCGTTTAACTCCCCTAGCTAGGCATGATAATTTCAATGATGCTCACATAAAAGATAAGAATTGAAACATAAAGAGAGCATCATTAAGAATATGACTAGCATATTTAAGTCTAAACCACTTCATATGAATAGTGATTTTGTGAGAAAACAACTTATGGTAACAATAATCAACTAGCATAGGAAGGCAAAACAAGCACAACTTCAAAACTTTAAGCACATTGAGAGGAAACTTGATATTATTGCAGTTCCTACAAGCATATATTCCTCCGTAATAATAATTTTCAGTAGCATCATGAATGAATTCAACAATAGAACTATCACATAAAGCATTCTTTCCATGATCTACAAGCATAGAAATTTTATTACTCTCCACATAAGCAAAATTCTTCTTATTCGGAATAGTGGGAGTATCATAAGAGACTCGAATACTATGAATTGTTTCCACATTAAAAGAGTAATGTCCAGAAAAAGGGTAATCATAATCATGACAAGTTTTATAAATATAATCATTACTACTTTTTATAGCATAAGTGTCATCACAATAATCATCATAAATAGGAGGCATGCTATCATCATAATTAATTTGCTCATCAAAACTTGGGAGGCTAAAAATATCATCTTCATTAAACGTAGCATCCCCAAGCTTGGGAATTTTCATATCATAAGCATAATCACTCTCATAATTAATTGTATGGATAGCACCAATAGTATAGCAATTATCATCATCACAATGAGTAATAAGAGCAACATCATTTGGGAGGGATACCTTTCTACCTTTGCTTCTCCGTCTTTTCTTTTTCTTCTTCACATCATGTGTGGGTTTAACCCTCTTTTTTGAGCTCCTTATTAATGAGATTGGTTGAATAGAAAGCTCCTCCTTGTTACCTGATTCATCATAAGAAATAATAGGAGGATATTGGGAAGTCTTTTCCCTTTCATTAGTATTCTCTTCATCTTCTATTTATTTTCTTTTCTTTATGTAATTGGCAATATAAGGATTTTCAATGCAATTCACCGCACAATACATGAAAATTTCTTCTAGATCAAAATCAAGAACTTTATCAAGGACAAATTCTGGCATATCCTTAGTTATACATTTCATTTCTTCATAATCCAAAAGCAAACTAAGTTCATTATGATGTGCAAGGGAAATCAAGTCATCACAATTTTTGGACACGATACGACCATGAAACAATTTGCATTGGATATTTAAATGACCACGTTCATTGCAAAGTTCACAAGGGTGATTAAGAAAAATTAAATTTTCAGCACAAACATCTAGCCTTTCTTGCAACCATTTGGTTTCTAAATACTTATGTCTCTTGCAAAATCTATCTTCCCTATTTGGTGTGTACTTGCAAACTCTATGCACTCCAGAAAAATTGACATGCTTATAAGAGACATTTTTATCATGACTAGTGCAATCATCATTAGTACTATGGATATTCAAAGAGTTCATACTAACCACATTGCAATCATGCTCATCATTCACATATTTTATGCCAATCATTCTATATAATTCTTCCTCTAGTACTTGAGCACAATTTTCCTTCCCATCGTTTTAATGGAAGACATTAAAAGGATGAAGCATATGAGGAACCCTCAATTCCTTTTTTGTAGTTTTCTTTTATAGACTAAACTAGTGATAAAACAATAAACTAGAAGATTCGGTTGCAAGATCTAAAGATATATCTTCAAGCACTCACCTCCCCGGCAATGGCGCCAGAAAAGAGCTTGATGTCTACTACGCAACCTTCTCCTTGTAGACGTTGTTGGGCCTCCAAATGCAGAGGTTTGTAGGACAGTAGCAAATTTCCCTCAAGTGGATGACCTAAGGTTTATCAATCCGTGGGAGGCATAGGATGAAGATGGTCTCTCTCAAGCAACCCTGTAACCAAATAACAAAGAGTCTCTTGTGTCCCCAACACACCCAATACAATGGTGAATTGTATAGGCGCACTAGTTTGGTGAAGATATGGTGATACAAGTGCAACATGGATGGTAGATATAGGTTTTTGTAATATGAAAATATAAATCAAGGTAATAAACGATAAAAGTGAGTGTAAACGATATTGCAATGCATGGAAACAAGGCCTAGGGTTCATACTTTCACTAGTGTAAGTTCTCTCAACAATAATAACAAAATTGGATCATATAACTATCCCTCAACGAAACAAAGAGTTACTCCAAACTCACTAATAGTGGAGAACAAACGAAGGGATTATTGTAGGGTATGAAACCACCTCAAAGTTATTCTTTCTAATCTACCTATTCAAGAGTTCATACTAGAATAACACCTTAAGACACAAATCAACCAAAACCCTAATGTCACCTAGATACTCCAATGTCACCTCCAGTATCCGCGGGTATGATTATACGATATGCATCACATAATCTCAGATTCATCTATTCAACCAACACAAAGAACTTCAAAGAGTGTCCCAAAGTTTCTATCGGAGAGTCAAGACGAAAACGTGTGCCAACCCCTATGCATAAGTTCACGAGGTTACAAAACTCGCAAGTTGATCACGAAAACATACATCAAGTGGATCACGTGAATATCCCATTGTCACCATAGTAAGCACATGCAAGACATACATCAAGTGTTCTCGAATCCTTAAAGACTCAATCTGATAAGATAACTTCAAAGGGAAAACTCAATCCATTACAATAGAGTAGAGGGGGAGAAACATCATAAGATCCAACTATAATAGAAAAGCTCGCGATACATCAAGATCGTGCCAAATCAAGAACACGAGAGAGAGAGAGAGAGAGAGAGAGATCAAACACATAGCTACTGGTACATACCCTCAGCCCCAAGGGTGAACTACTCCCTCCTCGTCATGGAGAGCGTCGGGATGATGAAGATGGCGACCGATGAGGGATCCCCCCCTCCGGCAGGGTGCCGGAACAGGGTCCCAATTGGTTTTTGGTGGCTACAGAGGCTTGCGGCGGCGGAACTCCCAAGCTAGGTTATTTTCTGGAGGTTTCTGTATTTATAGGAATATTTGGCGTAGGTATCACGTCGGGGGGGGGGGTCTCCGAGCCGTCCACGAGATAGGGGGACGTGCCTAGGGGGGTGGGTGCGCTCCCACCCTCGTGGGAAGCCCGGGACTCTTCTGGCCCAACTCTTTTACTCTGGGGGCTTCTTTTGGTCCATAAAAGATTATCAAAAATTGGCACGTCAATTGGACTCCGTTTGCTATTCCTTTTTGTAAAACTCAAAAACAAGGAAAAACAGAAACTGGCTGTGGGCGCTAGGTTAATAGGTTAGTCTCAAAAATCATATAAAATAGCATATAAATGCATATAAAACATCCAAGATGGATAATATAAACATAAATACTTCATAAATTATAGATACATTGGAGGCATATCAGCATCCCCAAGCTTAATTCATGCTCGTCCTCGAGTAGGTAAATGATAAAAGAAATATTTTATGAAGTGTGAATGCTAGCAGGTGCACAAGTTTGATCAATGATAATTTCAATTCACCTTTTCTAGCATCATTATATGTCATAACAGTAGCTCATCTCATAAAACTTCTCACGATCAAGTAACAAGCTATTCACATGTTAAAGCATAGACCATAAACTTTCTTGAAAACTAACAAACTATGTTCTTAGTCATCAAACAATTGCAATTCATCTTATTTTTAGGAAGGGTCTATGTAAGAGCTTTGATTTAGCAAAACCCACATACTCAACTATCATATAGTCTTCCATGATTGCTACCACTCAAAGCATATTTTTAGAACAAATAGCATCCATCGAACATAGAGAAATATAGGGGCTTAATGTTTCGCCTCCCAACTTACTTATCATATAGATAATTTTCAACAATAATAATTCATGACCAAATATATTTGAATGGCCATATATGCTTAGATCTTTCCCCATCACATGATGCTTGCCAACTAAAGAGTAGGTTGGAATGAGAAGAAATACTACTGACTCTTACATAAAAGTAAAAGATAGGCCCTTCGCAGAGGGATGCAGGGATTTGCAGAGGTGCCAGAGCTCGAAGCTTTAAAACAGAGATGAAAATAATTTTGATAGGTATGCTTTCGTTGTCAACATAACGACCAAGAGTTCCCAATATCTTCCATACTAAACACATTATAGGCGGTTTCCAGACAGAATGGTAAAGTTTTTACTCCCCCTCCACCAACAATCACACTCCATGGCTTGTTCGAAACAATGGGTGCCGTCCAACTATCAACAATCCTGGGGGAGTTTTGTTTAAATTATTTGTGATTTTGTTTTTGATCTTTGATCATAGGATTGGGCATCCTAGTTGCCAGCCAGTTTCTCGTGAATGATGTGCGGATTCCACTCATCATGAGAATAACCCACCTAGCATGGAAGATACTGACATCCCCTAGTTGCCACATGAGTGATTCGGGCATATAGAATAGATTATTATTTGAAGGTTTAGAGTTTGGCACATGCAAATTTACTTGGAACGGAAGGTAAATACCACATATAGGTAGATATGGTGGACACTCATGGCAGAAACTTGGTTCAAGGATTTTGGATTCACAAGCACTATTCCCGCTTAGTACAGAAATTTTGGCTAGCAAAGGATTCTAAATTGCAACCACCACATGTTGGAGGATCTACAACAATATAACTTATATACAAATATACCCAAACATAACTCATTAAGTTGTCTTCCTTGTCCAACTTCAACTAATTTGCTCAGGTTTGAAAATAATTAATGGGGCTCACAATCATAGAAGATGTCCAAGATAGTATATTTATATGTGAAATCTCTCTTCCTTCAATATTCTTTCATGAATTGTTCAAGTGACCAATACAATGTTTGCTAACCTTCAATAAATTTACCACCTCTACTTCTTATATGTGAAGTCATTACTCCCCATGGGATAAGCATATGAAACATATATAATTTCAGATTCATGATATTCAAATCATTCAACCATTTACTCATAGGATATAAGTGAAGCACACGAGTAAATGACAAACTACTTCCAAAAAGATATAAGTGAAGATCAATGAGTAGTTAAATAATTATGTAGCTATGTGAAGACTCTCTCTCATTTAAGAATTTCAGATCTTGGGATATTATTCAAACAACAAGCAAAACAAAATAAAATGACATTTCAAGGATAGCACTCAACATGTGAAGAAGCAAAAATTTAGGCTCAACCGATACTAACCGGTAATTGTTGAAGAAGAAAGGTGGGATACCTACAGAGGCATCCCCAAGCTTAGGTGCTTGAGACTTCTTAGAATATTATCTTGGGGTGCCTTGGGCATCCCCAAGCTTGAGATTTTGTGTCTCCTTAATTCCTCTCATATCACGGTTTTCCTAAATCCCAAAAACTCCATCCACACAAAACTCAACAAGAACTCGTGAGATAAGTTAGTATAAACCAATGAAAAAACCTTATCATTCTCTATTGTAGAAAACCACAAAAATTATTATTCAACATTGCATAATAAATGCCTCTGCATATTTAATACTCCTATTGTAACGCCCCGGATTCTATGCGCCAGGTGTCCGCCAGTTATTTGTCGTTGTTGCCATGTCATTTGCTTGCATGTTGCATTTTATCATGTCATCATGTGCATTGCATTGCATACGTGTTCTTCTCATGCATCCGAGCATTTTCCCCGTTGTCTGTTTTGCAATCCGGTGATCCTTTGCCCTCCGGCGTTCCCCTTCTTGCATCTCTTCGTGAGCGGGTGTTAAACTTTCTCGGAATGGCCCGAGGCTTGCCAAGTGGCCTTGGTATAGCACCGGTAGACTGCCTATCAAGTTTCGTGCCATTTGGAGGTTGTTTGATACTCCAACGGTTAACCGCGTAGCCCGAAACCCCCTTCTCTTTGCAGCCCAACACCCCTTCCAAAGTGGCCCAAACCCATCTAACTCCTCTCCATGCTCTCGGTCGTTCGATCACGATCGTGTGGGCGAAAACCGCTCCTTATTTGGACTCTCCTAGCTCCCAGAATCTATATATATTGCCCCCCCCGGAAAATTCGCAGACGAAACCCTAGCAAACTTCCCCGCCGCCACCGGACATGTCCGCCCGCAGCCGGACAAAGTCCGCTGCCGTGCCCGCAGCCAATCCAGGGCCGCCACATCACCCGCAGCCGCCCCATGTCGCCTGCCCCGCGCCTCCACCGCCGCCGGCCAGCGCGGCCCGCAGCAGGCCCGCGGAGCCCGGTCGCCGCCGCCGCCCGGCCCGTTTGGCCCCATCGCCGGCGCGCGCCTCGCTCCGCGCCTCCCCGATCGCCCGTCCGAGCGCCGCCGCCCCTCGGCCTCCGCCGTTCCGGCCGTGCGCCGCCCGCGCCTGGCCGCGGCCGCGGCCGCCCGTCGCCCCGGTTCCTCCCGACGTCTCCCGCCGCCGACCGCGCCCACCTGCTCCGCCGCCCTGCCGAAGCTCCGCGAAGCTCCCGCGCCTCCCTGTGGCCGCGCGCCCCACCGGCGCCGCGCCCGGTCGCCGCCGTCCCCGACCGGATCCGGGACGGGACCGGCCGGATCCGCCTCCGCCAAGCCCCCTCGGCCCCTCCTCGCCGGCGATGCCCTTCCCCGCTGCTCCGGCCGCCTTCTCCCTCCTCTCCAACGTCATCTCCGGCCAGATCCGCCACCGCCTCAATATCCGTGCAGAGGTTGACCTCGAAATATGACTAAGTCCCTGATTTATTTTGACATTATCATGCCATGTTCATCGCATCATATCTCTGCATCCGTAGCTCCGTTTTGTGCGTGTAATATGTCAAATTGTTCGTCTCAACGAGTACATCATTTCGTTCCATTGCATCATGTTCATTTGAGTCCATCTTGATGCCTGAATCATCATTGCAAGAGTGCTTCATAATGTTGGCTGCTGTCTGTTAACAGAACATGCTCTTTTGTCATTTTTGCCATGATTGATGTGTGCATCCTATGAGGTTGATGTCTACATGTGTTTTGAACTATGCCATGTCTTCTTCATAGTGGTGTATGCCATGTATTTTTGTGATCAATGTGGTGACTAGAACAAGCATGCAAACTAGGCATCGTGATGTTACTGATTTTAGTCCCTGTTCTGCTGTTATTTTGATGCCATGTAAACTTGATGCTACAGAGAGATCCATGCATATTTTGAGATACTTCAGTAAGGATGTTTTGAACATATGGTTTTTCTCTATCCATCCATGCCCCGGGTTGCAATTATAGGTTGCTGTAGCTTGTTGTTATCATGATCCAAAGTTGCTAAATAATGTTGCTGTCAGCCTGTTAACATTAAGTTCAGTTGTTGCCATGTGTTTTTCTAGTGATCCATGCACCCTATGAACTTTCTATTGCCATGCTTAGCTTCATAAACATGCCTTATTACTGTTGGTTGCCTGGCCATGCCATGTATTGCTCTGTGGTGAGTGGTACAAGCTCATCTACATGCTTTCTTATCGTTGTTCCTGCCATGTATGAATCTGTATTATAACTTTGCCATGTTCACATGGGTGCCATCATATCTTCTAATCCTTTTTGGCTTATGGTCAATAAGGGACTTCTGATCTATGCATTTAGTAGTATCATGCCATGCCTTTGTTTGCCATGAGAAGTTCCTGTAACATGTGGTTTGAAAGCTCTAAACATTGCAACCTGATGTTATTTTCTGCAAAGTCTGAACTGTTATTATTTGCAATCTTGCCATGTGTGTTTGAGCATGTTCTAGTGATTTGTGGAGATAGATCAGTGTTCATGTTTTGTTATGCTTTACCTGTACATCATGTCCATGCCTTTTGTTTTCAATTTGTGGTCCTGTAGCATGTTGTTTTGATGCTTGCAATATGCCTAGTTGCTGTTTTGGACAGCTTGTTCCTATAACTTGTTTCATGTGTGTGTGTTGAACCGTTGCTCCGTTTTGAGTGTGCTCTATATAAAACTTGATTGTTTTTGCTTGTAGTTTCATATTATCATGTTGCATCCATGTTTTGAGGTTTTTGATTGATGTTTGTATGCATTTTGCATCAATGCCATGTTTAAGTTGTTTTGCTCATATCTTCTAGGCCGTAGCTCCGAACTAAATGAACTTTATATGTAACTTGTCTAGAATCTCGTGTAGATCATCTTGGTGCATCTTAACTTGCTGTTTAACAACTTGAACATAAGGTTTATTCAGATCTGGACTAACTTCGAATTTTGCTTATGAGGACTTACCGGAATTGTTATATGTTGTTCCCGGCCTCATTTAAACTTGCCTTGATGTGTTGCTCTTGTTTGCATCATCTTTTGCCATGAGTAGCCTCATCTAGATTTTTCATGCATCATGCTTGTTGTGCATCATGTCATGTTCATGTGTGGTGTGTTTACCTTGTTATGTGCTTCTTCTCGATAGTTCCCGTTTCGTTGCGATCGTGAGGATTCGTTCATCTACGCTTGGTTCGGCTTCATCCGCTCATCTTCTTCATGGACTCTTTCTTCTTCCTTGCGGGATTTCAGGCAAGATGACCGCTACTCTGGATCTCACTACTATCATTGCTATGCTAGTTGCTTCGTTCTATCGCTATGCTGCGCTACCTATCACATGTTTATCAAGCCATCCCAAATTGCCATGAACCTCTAACCTTTGACACCTTTCCTATGCAAACCGTTGCTTGGCTATGTTACCGCTTTTTGCTCAGCCCCTCTTATAGCGTTGTTAGTTGCAGGTGAAGTTGAAGATTGCTCCATGATGGACAGGTTTATGTTGGGATATCACAATATCTCTTATATTATTAATGCATCTATATATTTGGTAAAGGGTGGAAGACTCGGCCTTATGCCTTGTGTTTTGTTCCAGTCTTGCCGCCCTAGTTTCCGTCATACCGGTGTTATGTTCCCGGATTTTGCGTTCCTTACGTGGTCGGGTGATTTATGGGACCCCCTTGACAGTTCGCTTTGAATAAAACTCCTCCAGCAAGGCCCAACCTTGGTTTTACCATTTGCATCACCACCACCTATGCCCTTCCCTTGGGTCGGCCAACCCAAGGGTCCTCTTTATTTTAGCCCCCCCGGGCCAGTGCTTGTCTAAGTGTTGGTCCGAACTGAGCTGCCTGCGGGGCCACCTCGGGGCAACTTGAGGGTTGGTTTTACTCGTAGCTAGTCTCATCCGGTGTTGCCCTGAGAACGAGATATTGCAGCTCCTATCGGGATTGTCGGCGCATCGGGCGGCTTTGCTGGTCTTGTTTTACCATTGTCGAAATGTCTTGTAAACCGGGATTCCGAGTCTGATCTGGTCTTCCTGGGAGAAGGTATATCCTTCGTTGATCGCGAGAGCTTATCATGGGCTAAGTTGGGACACCCCTGCAGGGTATAATCTTTCGAAAGTCGTGCCTACGGTTATAGGCAGATGGGAATTTGTTAATGTCCGGTTGTAGATAACTTGACACATGATTTGAATTAAAACGCATCAACCGTGTGTGTAGCCATGATGGTCTCTTTTCGGCGGAGTCCGGGAAGTGAACACGGTTTTGGGTTATGTTTGATGTAAGTAGGAGTTCAGGATTACTTCTTGATCATTGCTAGCTTCACGACCATTCCTTTTGCTCTCTTCTCGCTCTTATTTGCGTATGTTAGCCACCATATATGCTTAGTCGCTGCTGCAACCTCACCACTTTACCCCTTCCTTCCCCTTTAAGCTTTGGTAGTCTTGACCCATGGTAATGGGATTGCTGAGTCCTCGTGGCTCACAAATTACTACAACAACAGTTGCAGGTTCAGGTTTATGCGATGATCTTGACGCGAGAGCGATGTTTGCTTGTTTTGGAGATCTTCTTCTGCTTCTTCTTCGATCAGGGGATAGGTTCCAGGTCGGCAGCCTGGGCTAGGAGGGTGGATGTCGTTTGAGTTTCTATTTGTGTTTCATCCGTAGTCGGATGATGCTCTTATGTATTGTGATGTTGTATTCGTGTGGCATTGTATGCCTCTTGTATGTATCCCCATCTATTATGTAATGTTGATGTAATGATATCCACCTTGCAAAAGCGTTTCAATATGCGGGTCTATCCTTGGTGGGACCTTCGAGTTCCTTTTGGATAGGGTCGCATATTGGGCGTGCCACCTATCCTCAAATAGAATCATTAAAGAAGCAAACATATGCAAACAATGCAAACATAATAGCAATCTGCCAAAACAGTACAGTCTGTAAAGAATTCAAGATTCATCATACTTCCCTAACTCCAAAAATTATTATAAACACTGTATAAAATTTATCAGAGATTATTTTGAAAAAAGTCTCAACAATTTATCTTATTCCGACTTCTCTAGGGAATTTTTGCAACATCAATAAACTTTCTGTTTTGAAACAGCAACATGTATACTTGAAAAATAAGCATGGTAAAGGCTGTCCTTGACATTTTTATTGAAAATAAAGATGCAAAACATTGTTCTAAATAACATAAAGAAAATCCTAACAAAATAAATTGATGCTAACACATATCATGTGGTGAATAAAAATATAGCTCCAAGTAAAGTTACCGATGAACGAAGACGAAAGAGGGGATGCCATCCGGGGCATCCCCAAGCTTAGGCTCTTGGTTGTCCTTGAATATTAGCTTGGGGTGCCTTAGGAATCCCCAATCTTAGGCTCTTGCCACTCCTTATTCCATAGTCCATCGAATCTTTACCCAAAACTTGAAAACTTCACAACACAAAACTTAACAGAAAACTCGTAAGCTCCGTTAGTATAAGAAAATAAAACCACCACTTAGGTACTGTTGTGAACTCATTATAAATTCATATTAGTATAATACCTACTATATTCCAACTTCTCTATGGTTCATACCCTCTGATACTACTCATAGATTCATCAAAATAAGCAAACAACACAATGAAAAGAGAATCTGTCGAAAACAGAACAGTCCATAGCAATCTGTATCAAACGCATACTTCTGTAACTCCAATAATTCTGAAATAAATTGTTGGACTTGAGGAATTTGTCTAGTAATCTTATTCGAAAAGAATCAACTTGAAATCACTCTTCTGTAAAAAAATGACAGCTAATCTCGTGAGTGCAAAGTTTCTGTTTTTTACAGCAAGATCGCATTAACTTTCACCCAAGTCTTCCCAAAGGTTCTACTTGGCACAAACACTAATTAATACACAAAGACACATCTAACCCGAGGCTAGATGAATTATTTATTACTAAACAGGAGAAAAATCAAAGAACAAAAATAAAATTGGGTTGCCTCCCAACAAGTGCTATTGTTTAACGCCCCTAGCTAGGAATGACAATTTCAATGATGCTCACATAAAAGATAATAATTGAAACATAAAGAGAGCATCATGAAGAATATGACTAGCATATTTAAGTATAACCCACTTCCAATGCTTAGGGATTTTGTGAGCAAACAACTTATGGGAACAATAATCAACTAGCATAGGAAGGCAAAACAAGCATAACTTCAAAACTTTAAGCACATAGAGAGGAAACTTGATATTATTGCAATTCCTACAAGCATATATTCCTCCCTCATAATAATTTTCAGTAGCATCATGAATTAATTCAACAATATAACTATCACATAAAGCATTCTTTTCATGATCTACAAGCATAGAAATTTTATTACTCTCCACATAAGCAAAATTCTTCTTATTCAGAATAGTGGGAGTATCATAAGAGAATCGACTACTATAAATTGTTGATTAACTCACAAAGCATAGAAGATGTACCGAGAAGGCTCAAGTGATACCACGGTATGGTAAGCATTGTCCATTACACTTTGTGTACTAACCCATGGTCTATGTGAGAGTCCTATATGGGGTTAGGTATGTTTCATGGGTTTGCTTAAAGAGGAAGATCTGATACAACCCATGGAGGATAACATCAAGTGGTGACCGTCATCAAGACTGTAGTGTGCAAGTTAAAGTGGAGCATCACGAAGATATCATGCTGAAGGAAATATGCCCTAGAGGCAATAATAAAGTTATTATTTATTTCCTTATTTCATGATAAATGTTTATTCTTCATGCTAGAATTGTATTAACCAGAAACTTAGTACATGTGTGAATACATAGACAAAACATAGTGTCCCTAGTATGCCTCTACTAGACTAGTTTATTAATCGAAGATGGTTATGTTTCCAAACCATAGAGATGTGTTGTCATTTTATGAACGGGATCACATCATTAGGAGAATGATGTGATGGATATGACCCATCCGTTAGCTTAGCATTATGATCGTTACAGTTTCGTTGCTACTGCTTTCTTCATGACTTATACATGTTCCTCAGACTATGAGATTATGCAACTCCCAAATACCGGAGGAACACCTTGTGTGCTATCAAACATCACAACGTAAATGGGTGATTATAAATATGCTCTACAGGTGTCTCCGAAGGTGTTTGTTGGGTTGGCATAAATCAAGATTAGGATTTGTCACTCCGTGTTTTGGAGAGGTATCTCTAGGCCCTCTCGGTAATGCTCATCACTATAAGCCTTGCGAGCAATGTGACTAATGAGTTAGTTGCGGGATGAAGTATTATGGAACGAGGAAAGAGACTTGCCGGTAACGAGATTGAACTAGGTATTATGATACCGATGATCGAATCTCGGACAAGTAACATTCCGATGACAAAGAGAATAACGTATGTTGTTATGCGGTTTGACTAATAAAGATCTTCGTAGAATATGTAGGAGCCAATATGAGCATCTAGGTTCCGCTATTGGTTATTGACTGGAGATATGTCTCGGTCATGTCTACATAGTTCTCGAACCCGTAGGGTCCGCATGCTTAACATTCGATGATGATATGTATTATGAGTTATGTGTTTTTTTGATGACTGAAGTTTGTTTGGAGTCTTGGATGAGATCACGGACGTGATGAGGAGTCTCAAAATGGTCGAGACATAAAGATTGATATATTGGACGGCTATATTCGGACACCAGAAGTGTTCTGGAAAGTTTCGGGTAAAACTGGAGTGCCGGAGGGGTTACCGGAACCCCCCGGAGAACTAATGGGCCACCATGGGCCTTAGTGGGGAGAGAGGAGGGAGGGCAAGGCAGGCCTCACGCCCCCTGGGAAAGGGGGGGGGGGGGTGCCCCCCTTTCCTACTCCCTCTCCCTCTCCTTCCTTCCCCCTGTCTCCCTCTTGGTGGAATCCTACTAGGACTAGTAGTCCTAGTAGGACTCCCCTCTTGGGGCACGCCCTAGGGGCCGGCGGCCTCCCCCTTGCTCCTTTATATATGGGTGAAGGGGGCACCCTATAACAAACAAGTTTCTCTCCCAACCGTGTGCGGTGCCCCCCTCCATAGTTACACACCTCGATCATACCATCGTAGTGCTTAGGCGAAGCCCTGCGCCGGTAGAATCATCATCACCGTCGCCCCGCCGTCGTGTTGACGGAACTCACCCTCGTCCTCAACTAGATCAAGAGCATGAGGGACGTCATCGAGCTGAACGTGTGCTGAACGCGGAGGTGCCGTACGTTCGGTACTTGGATCGGTTGGATCACGAAGACGTTTGAGTACATCAAACGCGTTATTAAACCGCTTCCCTTTTCAGTCTACGAGGGTACGTGGACACACTCTCCCCTGTTGTTGCTATTCATCTCCTAGATAGATCTTGCATGATCATAGGATTTTTTTAAAATTACCGCGTTCCCCAACAATGGTATCAGAGCCAGGTCTATGGGTAGATGTTATATGCACGAGTAGAACACAAGTGAGTTGTGGGCGATAATAGTCATACTGCTTACCACCAATGTCTTACTTTGATTCGGCAGTATTGTTGGATGAAGCGGCCCAGACTGACATTACATGACCGTGTTCATGAGACTGGTTCTACCGACGTGCTTTTGCACATAGGTGGCTGGCGGGTGTCTGTTTCTCCAACTTTAGTTGAATCGAGTTTGACTACAACCGGTCCTTGTTGAAGGTTAAAACAACACACTTGAAGAAAAAGCGTTGTGGTTTTGATGCATAGATAAGAACGGTTCTTGCTAGAAGCCCGTAGCAGCCACATAAAACTTGCAACAACAAAGTAGAGGACGTCTAACTTGTTTTTGTAGGGCTTTCTGTGATGTGATATGGTCAAGGCATGATGTGATATAAATTTTAGTATGAGATGATCATGTTTTGTAACAAAGTTATCGGTAACTGGCAGGAGCCATATGGATGTCACTTTATTGTATGTAATGCAATCACCATGTAATTGTTTTTACTTTATCACTAAGTGGTAGCGATAGTCGTAGAAGCAATAGTTGGCGAGACAACAACGATGCTATGATGGAGATCCAGGTGTCGCGCCGATGACGATGGAGATCATGACGATGCTTCGGTGATGGAGATCATGAGCACAAGATGATGATGGCCATATCATGTCACATATTTTGATTGCATGTGATGTTTATCTTTTATGCATCTTATTTTGATTAGTACGGCGGTAGCATTATAAGATGATCCCTTACTAAATTTCAAGGTATAAGTGTTCTTCCTGAGTATGCACCATTGCTACAGTTCATCGTGCCGAGACACCACGTGATGATCAGGTGTGATAAGCTCTACATTCACATACAACGGGTGCAAGCCAGTTTTGCACACGGAATACTCGGGTTAAACTTGACGAGCCTAGCATATGCAGATATGGCCTCGGAACACTGAGACCGAAAGGTCGAACATGAATCATATAGTAGATATGATCAACATAATGATGTTCACCATTGAAAGCTACTCCATCTCACGTGATGATCGGACATGGTTTAGTTGAATTGGATCACGTGATCATTTAGATGACTAGAGGGATGTCTATCTAAGTGGGAGTTCTTAAGTAATATGATTAATTGAACTTTAATTTATAATGAACTTAGTCCTGATGTTATTTTGCATGTCTATGTTATTGTAGATCAATGGCCCGTGCTACCATTCCTTTGAGTTTTAATGCGTTCCTAGAGAAAGCTAAGTTGAAAGATGATGGCAGTCCGTAACTTGAGGATTATCCTCATTGCTGCACAGAAGAATTACATCCTGGAAGCACCGTTGGGTGCTAGGCCTGCTATAGATGCTACTGACGACGTTAAGAACGTCTGGCAGAGCAAAGCTGATGACTACTCGATGGTTCATTGTGCCATGCTTTACGTCCTAGAATCGGGACTTCAAAGACATTTTGAACGTCATGGAGCATATGAGATGTTCCAAGAGTTGAAGTTAATATTTCAAGCAAATGCCCGAGTTGAGAGATATATGAAGTCTCCAACAAGTTCTACAGCTGCAAAATGGAGGAGAATAGTTCTGTCAGTGAACACATACTCAGAATGTCTAGGTACCATAACCACTTGACTCAGCTGGGAGTTAATCTTCCTGATGATAGTGTCATTGACAGAGTTCTTCAATCACTGCTACCAAGCTATAAAGGCTTCATGATGAACTATAATATGCAAGGGATGAACAAGACTATTCCCGAGCTCTTCGCGATGCTAAAAGCTACGGAGGTAGAAATCAAGAAGGAGCATCAAGTTTTTATGGTTAATAAGACCACTAGTTTCAAGAAAAAGGGCAAAGGGAAGAAGGGGAACTTCAAGAAGAACGGCAAGAAAGTTGCTGCTCAAGAGAAGAAACCCAAGTATGTACCTAAGCCTGAAACGAAGTGCTTCTACTGCAAAGGGACTGGTCACTAGAAGCGGAACTGCCCCAAGTATTTGGCGGATAAGAAGGATGGTAAAGCGAAAGGTATATTTGATATACATGTTATTGATGTGTACCTTACTAATGCTCGTAGTAGCGCCTGGGTATTTGATACTGGTTCTGTTGCTCATATTTGCAACTCGAAACAGGGGCTACGGAAACAGGGGCTACGGATTAAACGAAGATTGGCTAAGGACGAGGTAATGATGCGTGTGGGAAATGGTTCCAAGGTCGATGTGATCACCGTCGGCACGCTGCCTCTACATCTACCTTCGGGATTAGTTTTAGACCTGAATAATTCTTATTTGGTGCCAGCGTTGAGCATGAACATTATATCTGGATCTTGTTTGATGCGAGACGGTTATTCATTTAAATCAGAGAATAATGGTTGTTCTATTTATATGAGTAATATCTTTTATGGTCATGCACCCTTGTTGAATGGTCTATTTTTGTTGAATCTCGATCGTGATGATACACATGTTCATAATATTGAAGCCAAAAGATGCAAAGTTGATAATGGTAGTGCAACTTATTTGTGGCACTGCCGTTTGGGTCATATCGGTGTAAAGAGCATGAAGAAACTCCATGCTGATGGACTTTTGGAATCACTTGATTATGAATCACTTGGTGCTTGCGAACCGTGCCTCATGGGCAAGATGACTAAAACTCCGTTCTCCGGAACAACGGAATGAGCTACTGACTTATTGGAAATAATACATACTGATGTATGCGGTCCAATGAGTGTTGAGGATCGTAGCGGGTATCGTTATTTTCTTACCTTCATAGATGATTTGAGCAGATATGGTTATATCTACTTAATGAAACATAAGTCTGAAACATTTGAAAAGTTCAAAGAATTTCAGAGTGAAGTGGAAAAACATCGTAACAAGGAAATAAAGTTTCTATGATCTGATAGTGGAGGTGAATATTTGATTTACGAGTTTGGTATTCATTTGAAACAATGTGGAATAGTTTCACAACTTATGCCACTTGGAACACCACAGCGAAATGGTGTGTCCAAACGTCGTAACCGTACTTTATTGGATATGGTGCGATCTATGATGTCTCTTACTAATTTACCGCTATCGTTTCGGGGTTATGCTTTAGAGACGACTGCATTCACTTTAAATAGGGCACCATCAAAATCCATTGAGACGATGCCTTATGAACTGTGGTTTGGCAAGAAACCAAAGTTGTCATTTCTTAAAGTTTGGGGCTGCAATGCTTATGTGAAAAAGCTTCAACCTGATAAGCTCGAAACCAAATCGGAGAAGTGCGTCTTCATAGGATGCCCAAATGAAACTGTTGGGTACACCTTCTATCACAGATTCGAAGGCAAAATATCTGTTGCTAAGAATGGATCCTTTCTAGAAAAGGAGTTTCTCTCGAAAGAAGTGAGTGGGAGGAAAGTCGAACTTGATGAGGTAATTGTACCTTCTCCCTTATTGGAAAGTATTCATCACAGAAATTAGTTCCAGTGATTCCTACACCAATTAGTGAGGAAGCTAATGATGATGATCATGAAACTTCAGATCAAGTTACTACCGAACCTCGTAGATCTTCTAGAGTGAGATCTGCACCAGAGTGGTACGGTAATCCTATTCTGGCAGTCATGTTACTAGACCATGGTGAACCTACAAACTATGAGGAACCGATGATGAGCTCAGATTCCACGAAATGGCTTGAGGCCATGAAATCTGAGATGGGATCCATGTATGAGAACAAAGTGTGGACTTTGGTGGACTTGCCCGATGATCGGCAAGCCATAGAAATTAATGGATCTTCAAGAAGAAGACCAACACTAACGGTAATGTTACTGTTTAGAAAGCTCGACTTATTGTGAAAGGTTTTCAACAAGTTCAAGGAGTTGACTACGATGAGACTTTCTCACCCGTAGAGATGCTTAAGTCCGTCCAAATCATGTTAGTAATTGCCGCATCTTATGATTATGAAATTTGGCAGATGGATGTCAAAACTGCATTCCTGAATGGATTTCTGGAAGAAGAGTTGTATATGATACAACGAGAAGGTTTTGTCGATCCAAAGGGTGCTAACAAAGTGTGCAAGCTCCAGCGATCCATTTATGGACTGGTGCAAGCCTCTCGGAGTTGGAATAAATGCTTTGATAGTGTGATCAAAGCATATGGTTTTATACAGACTTTTGAAGAAGCATGCATTTACAAGAAAGTGAGTGGGAGCTCTGTAGCATTTCTGATATTATATGTGGATGACATATTGATGATTGAAATGATATAGAATTTCTAGATAGCATAAAGGGATACCTGAATAAGAGTTTTTCAATGAAAGACCTCAGAGAAGCTACTTACATATTGGGCATCAAGATCTATAGAGATAGAGAAAGACGCTTAATTGGACTTTCACAAAGCACATACCTTGATAAAGTTTTGAAGAAGTTCAAAATGGATTAGTCAAAGAAAGGGTTCTTGCCTGTGTTACAAGGTGTGAAGTTGAGTCAGACTCAATGCCTGACCACTTAGGAAGATAGACAGAAAATCAAAGTCATTCCCTATGCTTTAGCCAAAGGTTCTATCATGTATGCAATGTTGTGTACCATACCTAATGTGTGCCTTGCTATAAGCATAGCAGGGAGGTACCAAAGTAATCCCGAAGTGGAGCACTGGACAACGGTCAAGAACATCCTGAAATACCTGAAAAGGACTAAGGATATGTTTCTCGTTTATGGAGGTGACAAAGAGCTCATCATAAACGGTTACGTCGATGCAAGCTTTAACACTGATCCAGACAACTCTAAGTTGCAAACTGGATACGTATTTTTATTGAATGGAGGAGCTGTCAGTTGGTGCAGTTCCAAGTAGAGCGTCATGGCGGGATCTATGTGTGAAGCGGAGTACATTGCTGCTTTGGAAGCATCAAATGAAGAAGTTTGGATGAAGGAGTTCATATCCGATCTAGGTGTCATACCTTGTGCATCGGGTCCAATGAAAATCTTTTGTGACAATACTGGTGCAATTGCCGTGGCAAAGGAATCCAGATTTCACAAGAGAACCAAGCACATCAATAGACGCTTCAATTCCATCTGGCATCAAGTGCCGGAGGGGGACATAGAGATTTGCAAGATACATATGGATCTGAATGTTGCAGACCAGTTGACTAAGCCTCTTCCATGAGCAAAACATGATCGGCACCAAAGCTCCATGGGTGTTAGAATAATTACTATGTCATCTAGATTATTGACTCTAGTGCAAGTGGGAGACTGAAGGAAATATGCCCTAGAGGCAATAATAAAGTTATTATTTATTTCCTTATTTCATGATAAATGTTTATTATTCATGCTAGAATTGTATTAACCGAAAACTTAGTGCATGTGTGAATACATAGACAAAACATAGTGTCCCTAGTATGCCTCCACTAGACTAGCTCGTTAATCAAAGATGGTTATGTTTCCTAACCATAGATATGTGTTGTCATTTGATGAACGAGATCACATCATTAGGAGAATGATGTGATGGATATGACCCATCTATTAGCTTAGCATTATGATCGTTATAGTTTCATTGCTACTGCTTTCTTCATGACTTATACATGTTCCTCAGACTATGAGATTATGCAACTCCCGAATACCGGAAGAACACTTTGTGTGCTATCAAATGTCACAACGTAAATGGGTGATTATAAAGATGCTCTACAGGTGTCTCCGAAGGTGTTTGCTGGGTTGGCATAGATCAAGATTAGGATTTGTCACTCCGTGTTTCGGAGAGGTATCTCTGGGCCCTCTTGGTAAACGTGGAACCGGAGAAATTTCAAAGTGGCACCAGGTTACCTCAATGGGGATGTTCGAACATCCCCAATAATAAGAATATCATACTTTTTCTTTGTAGTAGGGAGAGGACATTCAAAACCTCCAAAATATAATTGATAGAATTTTCCCAATAGAATTTATGCTGTGAACTAGAGGTTGTTTCCTCAAAAAGTGTACCGTATGCTCATTTCCATTAACATGAAAGGTGACATTGCCTTTGTTGCAATCAATAACATCACCTACAGTATTTAAAAAGGGTCTACCAAGGATAATTGACATACTGCCGTCCTCAGGGATATCAAGAATGACAAAGTCTGTTAAGATAGTAACATTCGCAACAACAACATGCACGTCCTCACAAATGCCGACATGTATAGCAGTTGATTTATCAGTCATTTGCAAGGATATCTCAGTAGGTGTTGATACGTCTCCAATGTATCTATAATTTTTGATTGTTTCATGCTATTATATTACCTGTTTTAGATGTCTATGGGCTTTATTTTACACGTTTGTATCATTTTTGGGACTAACCTACTAACCGGAGGCCCAACCCGTATTGCTGTTTTTTTTGCCTATTTCAGTATTTTGAAGAAAAGGAATATCAAACGGAGTCCAAATGGAATGAAACCTTCGGGAGCGTGACTTTTGGAACGAACGTGATCCAGAGAACTTGGAGTGCAAGTCAAGAAGCAGCCGAGGCCTCCACGAGAGTGGGGGGCGCGCCCACCCCTATAGGGCGTGCCCCCTGTCTCGTGGGCCCCTCGGGCGGCCACCGATGTACTTCTTCCTCCTATATAAGCCTACATACCCCAGAAACATCCAGGGAGGCACCGAAGAAATATTTCCACCACCATAACCTCATGTATCCGTGAGATCCCATCTTGGAGCCATCGCCGGCGTTCTGCCGGAGGGGGAATCCACCACGGAGGGCTTCTACATCAACACCATAGCCCTTCCGATGAGTTGTGAGTAGTCTACCATAGACCTTCTGGTCCATAGTTATTAGCTAGTTGGCTTCTTCTCTCTTTTTGGATCTCAATACAATGTCCCCCCCCCCTCTCTTGTGGAGATCTATTCGATGTAATCTCTTTTTGCGACGTGTTTGTCGAGATCCGATGAATTGTGGGTTTATGATCAAGTTTATCTATGAATAATATTTGAATCTTCTCTGAATTCTTTTATGTATGATTGAGTTATCTTTGCAAGTCTCTTTGAATTATCGGTTTGGTTTGGCCTACTAGATTGATCTTTCTTTCCATGGGAGAAGTGCTTAGCTTTGGGTTCAATCTTGCGGTGTTCTTACCTAGTGACAGAAAGGGTTGCAAGACACGTATTGTATTGTTGCCATCGAGGATAAAAAGATGGGGTTTATATCATATTGCTTGAGCTTATCCCTCTACATCATGTCATCTTTCTTAATGCGTTACTCTGTTCTTATGAACTTAATACTCTAGATGCATGCTGGATAGCGGTCGATGTGTGGAGTAATAGTAGTAGATGCAGGCAGGAGTCGGTCTACTTGTTGCGGACGTGATGCCTATATACATGATCATGCCTAGATAACGTCATAATTATTCATTTTTCTATCAATTGCTCGACAGTAATTTGTTCACCCACCATAATACTTATGCTATCTTGAGAGAAGCCTCTAGTGAAGCCTATGGCCCCCGGGTCTATCCTTTATCATATAAGCTTTCAATCTACCTTTATTTGCATCTTTATTTTCTGCACCTATATTATAAAATACCAAAAATATATTTAGCTTATCATATTATCTCTATTAGGTCTCACTTTCGCAAGTGGCCGTGAAGGGATTGACAACCCCTTTATCGTGTTGGTTATGAGTTCTTTGTTTGTTTGTGTAGGTTCGTGGGACTTGTTGAGGAGCCTCCTACTGGATTGATACCTTGGTTCTCAAAAACTGAGGGAAATACTTACGCTACTGTGCTGTATCACCCTTTCCTCTTCAAGGAAAACCAACACAAGCTCAAGACGTAGCAGGTGTCAACTTACTTAATTCAAGTCTACGGTACAAGGAAAAAGGCATAACACTAACACCGGCTCCTAAATCACATAAGGCAGTTTTAACATAATTTCTTTTTATGGAGCATGGTATAGTGGGTACTCTGGGATCACCAAGTTTCTTAGGTATTCCACCCTTAAAGGAATAGTTGGCAAGCATGGTGGAAATTTCAGCTTCGGGTATTTTCCTTTTATTTGTAATGATATCTTTCATGTATTTACCATAAGGGTTTGTTTTACACATATCGGTTAAGCGCATGCATAAGAAAATAGGTCTAATCATTTCAGCAAAGCGCTCAAAGTCCTCATCATCCTTTTTCTTGGATGGCTTAGGAGGAAAATTCATGGGTTCCTGAACCCATGGTTCTCTTTCCCTACCATGTTTACTAGCAACAAAATCTCCCTTATCATAACGTTGATTTCTTGATTGTGGGTTATCAAGATCAACTGCAGGTTCAATTTCTATATCATTGTTATTACTAGGTTGAGCATCATCATGAACATCATTATTAGCATTATCATTAGGTTCATATTCATCTCCTGGTTGTGTTTCGGCATCAGAGATAGAAGCATCATTAGGATTCTCAGGTGTTTCTACATTGGGTTCACTAGAAGCATGCAAAGTCCTATCATTTTTATTTTTCTTCTTTTTAGAAGAACTAGGAGCATCTAAGTTATTTTTTCTGAGAATCCTGCTCGATTCTCTTAGGGTGGCCTTCAGGATACAAAGGTCCCTGAGTCATTTTACCAGTTCTAGTAGCCACTCTAACAGCAAAATCATGTTTATTATTTAATTCATCTAGCAATTCATTCTGAGCCTTAAGTACTTGTTCAGCTTGAGTGGTGACCATAGAAACATGTTTACTCGTGAGTTTAAGTTCACCCTTAACTCTAAACATATAATCACTCAAGCGTCCAATCATATAAGCATTATTATTCAATTGTCTACTAACATAATCATTGAAATTTGCTTGTTTATCCATAAAATCATCAAATTCATCTAAGCACTGGCTAGCAAATTTAGTAGATGGTATTTCAACTTTATTATATCTATAGAGAGAATTTACCTTCACTACCTATGTCGGGTTATCAAGACAATGCGTTTATTCAACATGCGGTATATTAAGACCATGTATTTCTTCAATAGGAGGTAAATTCTTAACATCTTCGGCTTTAATACCTGTTTCTTTCATTGATTTCTTTGCCTCTTGCATATCTTCAGGACTGAGAAATAGAACACCCCTCTTCTTCGGAGTTGGTTTAGGAATAGGCTCAGGAGTTGGCTCAGGAAGAGTCCAATTATTTTCATTAGTCAACATATTATTTAATAGTAATTCAGCTTGGTCGACTGTCCTTTCCCTCAAAACACAACCAGCACAACTATACAAGTGGTCCTTGGAAGCATCGGTTAGTCCATTATAGAGGATATCAAGTATTTCATTTTTCTTAAGAGGATGATCAGGCAAAGCATTAAGTAATCGGAGAAGCCTCCCCCAAGCTTGTGGGAGACTCTCTTCTTTGGTTTGCACAAAATTATATATTTCCCGCAAGGCAGCTTGTTTCTTATGAGCAGGGACATATTTAGCAGAGAAGTAGTAAATCATATCCTCGGGACTACGCACACAACCAGGATCAAGAGAATTAAACCATGTCTTAGCATCACCCTTTAATGAGAAAGGAAATATTTTAAGGATATAGTAATAGCGAGATTTCTCATCATTAGTAAACAGGGTGGCTATATCACTTAACTTAGTAAGATGTGCCACTACAGTTTCAGATTCAGTGCCATAGAAAGGATCAGATTCAACAAAAGTAATTATCTCAGGATCAACAAAGAATTCATAATCCTTATCAGTAACAAAGATAGGTGAAGTAGCAAAAGCAGGGTCATATTTCATTCTGGCATTCAGAGTTTTCTGTTTCAGCTTAGCTAATAATTTCTTAAGATCTGATCTATCATTGCAAGCAAGAAAATCTCTAGCAGTTTCTTCATCCATAACATAACCCTGAGGAACAACAGGCAATTCATACTTAGGGGGAGAACCTTCATCATCACTATCCTCAATATTATCAGTTTCAATAATTTCATTCTCCCTAGCTCTAGCAAGTTGTTCATCAAGAAATTCACCTAATGGCACAGTAGTATCAAGCGTAAAAGTAGTTTCATCGTAAGTATCATGCATAGCAGAAGTGGCATCATCAATAACATGCGACATATCAGAATGAATAGCAGAAGCAGGTTTAGGTGTCCAAGTTTACTCAAAACAGAAAGTGAATCAAGTGCAGAGCTAGATAGCAGTTCCTTACCTCCCCTTGTAGTTGGGGGATAGATTTTGGTCCTTTGATCTTTCAAGTTCTTCATAGTGATAAGAAGATGCATGCTGGATAGCGGTCGATGTGTGGAGTAATAGTAGTAGATGCAGGCAGGAGTCGGTCTACTTGTTGCGGACGTGATGCCTATATACATGATCATGCCTAGATAACATCATAATTATTCACTTTTCTATTAGTTGCTCGACAGTAATTTGTTCACCCACCATAATACTTATGCTATCTTGAGAGAAGCCTCTAGTGAAACCTATGGCCCCCGGGTCTATCCTTTATCATATAAGCTTTCAATCTACCTTTATTTGCATCTTGAGAGAAGCCTCTAGTGGTACTGTCTACCCAGAGTAAAGAGTTAATGCTTCTGAAAGACTCTGTCTCAGTCATCCGTTTCTCAAACACCATGTAGTGTGAGAAATCAAGCGGAGGAGATCGAGTCTTGTGGGGAAAAGTATGCAAACCTCTGCAGAGTGTACAAACTAATCATGGTTAACCGTGTCCCCGGTTATGGACATCTTGAGTATTTGGATCTTTGGATTATCATGTTGATCTCATCACTCTAAATTATTTTGTTGGGTAATTGATGATGCTTAATTGGGATTGAGTTGGAGGAACCTTCTCAATGTTTAACAACTACCTTGATAGTTAAATAAAATTTATTCCTTTGTTGTAGGGAAAAATTGGCTTTATGCAAAAACTGTAACCATAGAGCTTTCTACTAGCCATATATGCATGTAGTGATAGCATTTATTCTGTTCGTTACTCTATGTGTTACATTGCCAGCATATTCCATGTGCTGACCCATTTCGGGCTGCAACATATCA
This sequence comes from Triticum aestivum, assembly GCF_018294505.1. Taxonomy (NCBI): domain Eukaryota; kingdom Viridiplantae; phylum Streptophyta; class Magnoliopsida; order Poales; family Poaceae; genus Triticum; species Triticum aestivum. Next base: position 630,908,288 of record NC_057798.1, read on the forward strand.
TGTTGCAGACTTTTTAGACGATGAGTAAGGTGCCATAGGTCGTTGTCATTCACTCAGCTATGCCGTTGGAGTTGATGGACTCACTTTATCTTCCAAGCCTTCCGCTGTTATCGTTTATAGATGGCCTTAAGCCATATTATTGTAATAAGCTCTCTTTTGAGACATTCGATGTAATAAGTGTGTGATTGCAACTCTGTTATAAACCCTCAAGTATTGTGCGTGTCAGCATTACCGATCCAGGGATGACACTGATGCAAAGAGGCTGGACTGGTTGAGTTCTGGTCGCTACAAGATGGTATCAGAGCCAGGTTGACTGTAGGACACAACCACTAAGATAAACCATAGGCCACTCTTCTCTACTCATGTCTGACTTCTCTCCCTTTTCTACTCTACAGGATGACAGACTCAAGGAACAAGTTTGCACAACCGGATGAAGATACACCTTTTGGACGACACTTGAAGGAAGCCACTAGGTACTTGAACATCAGAATACCAAGCTTCACCGGGACCTACATTGTCACTTTACTAGAAGAGAAGCGTTGGATGATTCAAGTTCAAGTTTCAGGAAGGACGTTCATGCCAGTCACTGATCCCATATGGTTTTCCTTTGATGCCCCAACCCGGATTCTAGGAAAGAGCATGGCAGCCCACATCGCCATGGGACGCATTGGAGAAGTTTATCACAATGATCTTAAGGACACTATCTACCAGATATGTGGGCACCGAGATGAGCAATGGGAGATGATCAGCATCAGGAGGGATATGTCCATTGCATCTTTCATCCAGGAGTTAAATCAACACATTCGCCACCAGGAGAACCAGATGTGCGCATGCATGATAGATCTGAAGAAAGCGATGGTCAAGATTTCAGAGCTAGAGGAGGAACTCAAGTCTACACGTGATGGATACGAGGAGGAAATGATGATACTAGTGGAGAAGAATGACGACCTGACAAGGAAGCTAGGAATATTCATGGGAGACCCCGCGCCAGGAGGAGATGACGATGAATCCAAGGACTACATCATCATCGACGACACCGACTCAGAACCCGACGATAGCGATGATGACTATGTTGATGAAGCTAGAGCAGATATCATGGAGTCTTCCACTGATCAAACTTTCTAGTCGACCACCATATCAGTAGTAGTATTTCCCGATGTATATAGTATAGTCCAATCACTTTTGTAATGATAGTTAGGACGATTGTATGCCCTTGTTTGAATTGATTGAAGTGATATTGATTGTGTTTGTCTCATGTGCATATGGGCAGTGTTTTCCCTCTAGATCTCATTCTATTCTGTTTTCTCATCTTTTCTAAACCCATCAGATGCCTCCGAGACGTGACAATGGATTTGCCTTTCCACTGGAGCTCACCCAGTTAATCCAGCAGTAGAATACCCTGATGCAGCTACTAGTTCAGAATCATAACCAAGGCAACAACAACAACCCACCACCACCACCACCTGTTGATCACTTAGCCCATTTCCTAAGGTTGAATCCGCCGGTGTTCTCAAGTAGCACCGAGCCAATTGTTGCAGATGATCGGCTCCGCAAGATTGGAAGGGAGCTGACCACTGCAGGATGCACATATGCGGAGAGAGTGTGTTTTGCCGCACACCAGCTTGATGGAACCGCAACATCATGGTGGGAGAATTTCACAGCCACTTACCCCATTGACACTGTTACATGGGATTAGTTTCAGCAGGCCTTCCACACTACCCATGTTTCAGCAGGAGCTATGGCCATGAAGAAGCGTGAGTTTCGCAACTTGCGCCAAGGAGGACGCACAATGGGCCAGTATGTGGTTGATTTTAGTAAGTTATCATGTTATGCCACGGACGATGTTGCTACAGATGTTGCTAAGAAGGAGAAGTTTCTGGAAGGACTGAAAGATGAGCTGATCATGCAGTTGATGGTGGCAACCTTCAACAACTACCAGGAGTTGGTAGATAGAGCTCTTATGATTGAAGGGAAGCAACAACAGATAGATAGCCGCAAGAGGAAGTATGGACAAGGGAAGTACAATTCTGGAGCCCAGTAGAGACCCCGTTTTACCTCGAACTCGGGAGGACACATTAACCATAACCATGGAGGCAAAAATTCCACTAGAGGGATTCCGCATAACCATAGTGGTCCCAAGAATGGGAATGGAAATGGAGGAAGCAACAGTCAAAATTGTACCAACCTAGCAATGCCCGCCAAGAAGGATCTAAGTCACATTACTTGTTTCAAGTGCAGAAAGAATGGACATTACGCCATAGAGTGTTCTAAAGCAAAGAATGGCAATGGCAATGGAAGCTCTGGGAAGAAGCCCAACCCTTTCAACAGGGGACAGGTGAACCACGTTAGCATGGAGGAGGTTGAAGCACAGCTAGATGCAGTAATAGGTGATCTTTTGGTTAAATCATTTACTGCACTTGTTCTTTTTGATATTGGTGCATTACATTCATACATATCAAGGGGATTTGTGGATAAGTATAAGTTGCCAACCCAAGCCCTTAGGTCACCCATGTTAGTAACCTCGCCAGGAGCAGAGTATATGGCCAGCCTATGGTGTGATCGGTTACCCTTAAGGATTGGTAACTATGTGTTCCCCTCTGACCTACTAATATTGGAGTCACAAGGATTGGATGTAATATTAGGCATGGATTGGTTATCCAAGTATGGAGTGAACATTGACTGCGCCAGTAAGTCGATTATGCTCACCACCCCAGAAGGAAGAAGGATTAAGTATGTATCCCGGCATGTGCCGAAGAGGACTCAAGCGAATTCCTTATTAGGAGTTGTACAGGAGGAAGTACCAGTGGTGAAGGATTTCCCTGACATATTTCCACAGGAGTTGCCAGGCATGCCACTGGATAGAGACATTGAGTTTTTGATTGAACTTTTGCCAGACACAGGGCCAATATCAAAGAGACCGTATCGGATGCCCGCAAAGGATTTGGAGGCGATTAAGAAGTAGACTAAGGAGTTACTGGATAAATGTTTTATTGACCAAGTTCATCACCTTGGGGATGTCCAGTACTTCTAGTGGAGAAGAAAGATGGATCGTTGAGGATGGTTGTTGATTATCGTGTGTTGAATGAAGTGACAATCAAGAATAAGTACCCGCTACCAATGATCAATGATTTGTTTGACCAGTTGCAAGGAGCTAAAGTGTTTTCCAAGATCGATTTACGATCAGGATACCATCAACTGAAGATTCGAGAGCAGGATATACCTAAGACAACTTTTACCACAAGGTACGGGCTATATGAGTATACCGATATGTCATTTGGTCTGACTAACACGCCTGCCTATTTCATGAACATGATGAACAAGGTGTTTATGGAGTTTTTGTATAAGTTCGTCGTGGTGTTCATTGACGATATATTGGTCTACTTGAAGAATGAAGAGGAACATAAGGAGCATTTGCGTTTGGTTCTCGAGAAGCTCAAGGAACATCAGTTGTATGCCAAGTTCAACAAATGTGAGTTTTGGTTGAAGGAAGTTAGATTCCTCGGACATGTTATATCCGGAGAAGGAATAGCAGTAGACCCCACCAAGGTCGTTTCAGTGACCAAATGGGTAGCACCCATATCAGTTGGAGAGATCAGGAGTTTTCTTGGACTCGTAGGATACTATCGGAGGTTCATAGAGAATTTCTCCAAGATTGCAAAGCCCATGACAGAGTTGTTGAAGAAGGACACCAAGTTCAAATGGACTAAAGAGTGTGAAGTTAGTTTTTAGGAGTTGAAGAAGCGTTTGGTTACAGCCCCAGTTATGATTCTTCTATACCAACGAAAGGATTATCAAGTGTATTGCAACGATTCACGTTGAGGACTTGGAGCAGTGCTTATGCAGGAAGGAAGAGTTGTTTCATATGCCTCATGACAACTTAAACCTCATGCGCTGAATTATGCTACACATGATTTGGAGTTAGCAGCCGTAGTGCATGCGTTGAAGATGTGGAGACATTTTCTCATCGGGAACCATTGTGAGGTATACACGGATCACAAGAGTTTGAAATATATCTTCACGCAGAAGGAGTTGAATCTCAGGCAAAGGAGATGGTTGGAGCTTATTAAGGATTATGATATGAAGTTGCATTATCATCCCGGAAAGGCTAACATAGTAGCTGATGTGTTGAGTCGCAAGAGTTATGTCAATACGCTCATAACCGGAGATTTACCCAAGGAATTAGCAGACGATCTTCATGAGCTATGTTTGGAAATAGTTTCGAGAGGTTATGTAGCAGCATTGGAAATTCATTCCACTTTGATGGATCAGATCAGAGAAGCTCAGAAGACTAACAAGGAGATTGCTGAAATAAAGGAAAGGATGAGCAAAGGAAAGGCCAAAGGATCTCGTGAGGATGAGCACAATACTTTATGGTTTGAGGATCGCGTATATGTGCCTAATGACCCCGAGATCAGGAAGTTGATTCTATAGGAGGCCCATGATTCACCGTATTCGATTCACCCAGGAAACACCAAGATGTATCTGGATTCGAAGGAAAGTTTATGTTGGACCGGAATGAAGAAGGATATTGCGGAGTATGTAGTCGTATGTGATGTATGTCAAAGAGTGAAGGCAGAGCATCAGAAGCCAGCAGGATTGCTATAGCCATTGCCGATACCCGAATGGAAGTGGGATAAGCTAGGCATGGATTTTATCACGGGATTGCCCAAGACTCATTCAGGTTATGACTTGATATGGGTTGTAGTCGATCGATTGACGAAGGTAGCTCATTTCATCCTAGTAAAGACCACCTATACAAGTGCGAAGTTGGCAAAGATATATATGACCAGGATCGTATGTCTGCATGGAGTTTCGAGGACCATTGTATCAGATAGACGAACCCAGTTTACCTCAAAGTTCTGGAAGCAGTTGCATGAAACTTTGGGTACTAGGCTAGAGTTCAGTACAACCTTTCATCCACAGATAGATGGACAGACTGAGAGAGTCAATCAGATTCTGGAGGACATTTTGAGAGCTTGTGCGCTAGACTATGGATCTAGTTGAGACGGCAATTTGCCGTATGCAGAATTCTCTTACAACAATAGCTATCAAGCCAGTTTGAAGATGGCCCCTTTCGAAGCCTTGTATGGAAGGAGGTGCAGGACACTGTTATTGTGGGACGAAGTTGGAGACCATCAATGTTTGGACTAGATTTGATTAAGGAGTCTGAAGAGAAGGTTAAGTTGATTTGCGACAGACTCAAAGTAGCCCAGTCCAAGCAGAAGAGCTATGCAGATTCTAAATGCAAGGAGATAGTTTATGAAGTCGGAGATAGAGTATATCTTCGTGTGTCCCCACTTCGAGCAGTTAAGCGTTTTGGAGTTAAGGGAAAGTTAGCACCATGTTTTGTGGGACCGTACAAAGTCTTGTAACGTATGGGAGAAGTTGCTTACAAGCTGGAATTTCCTAAAGGATTGTCAGGAGTTCATGATGTGTTTCACGTATCCCAGTTAAAGAAGTGCCATGCAGAGATGACCGATATTCCTGTGAGAGATATAGTGCCACTAGAAGCGATTCAGTTGGATAGTGATTTGACCTATGAGGAGAAACCAGTGAAGATTCTCGAGTTTGCCAGCCGAGTCACCCACAGCAGAGTTATCAAGTTTTGCAAAGTTTAGTGGATCCACCATACCGAGGAGGAAGTCACCTGGGAACGAGAGGAAGACTTACGGAAGGACCACCAACACCTATTCTCTAGCCAACCCGAATCTCGAGGGCGAGATTCATCTTAAGGGGGGTAGGTTTGTAACATCCCAAATTTTCAATTTGGAATGTTATATATAGATCATCATTGCATATCATATTTTATTGCATTTTGGTTGATCCTAGAAATTCTAAGCAACTCAAGGACCCACGAGAGAGTTGGGGATTTCGTTATTTTCATATTTGAGTTTTCTCAAATTTTGAAAATAGGATCATTTGGTTTTAATTATTTTTCTCTTTGAATATTTCTAATATGAAAATAAAAGAGAGGGGATAAAATGACTTCTCCAAAATAAAGTAATATTGGAGGGAAAATATTAAAATCAAATAAGAATTTTATTTGGAGTTTTATTGCTATTTTATTTGAATTAGGAAAAAAATGCATTTTTCAAAATTGCATTAGAGGCCCAAATAAATGTTCACTTTGTCCGCAATATTATTAGAGGACCATGAAAATTTATTTCAGGATTTTTGGAGCCCGTTTAGTATTTTTTTTATGCATGTCGGAATTATTTAAAAAAAAGGTAACTGACCTACCGGGCCATGTCCGCCCAGGACTCCAGCCCGGCCGACCCTTTCAAGGCCGAGGCCCTGCCGTCGGTGTCAAAACCGGCGGATCTCCGGTAGGGGGTCACGAACTGTGCGTCTAGGCGGATGGTAACAGGAGACAAGGGACACGATGTTTTTATCCAGGTTCGGGCCCTCTCGGTGGAGGTAAAACCCTACTCCTGCTTGATTAGTATTGATGGTATGGGTAGTACAAAAGTTGATCTACCACGAGATCAGAGAGGCTAAACCCTAGAAGCTAGCCTATGGTATGATTGTTGTTCGTCCTACGGACTAAAACTCTCCGGTTTATATAGACACCAGAGAGGGCTAGGGGTATACAGAGTCGGTTACAATGGGAGGAGATCTACATATCCGTATTGCCAAGCTTGCCTTCCACGCCAAGGAAAGTCCCATCCGGACACGGGACGAAGTCTTCAATCTTGTATCTTCATAGTCTGGGAGTCCGGCCAAAGATCATAGTCCGGCAATCTGGACACCCCCTAACCCAGGACTCCCTCAGTAGCCCCTGAACCAGGCTTCAATGACGACGAGTTCGGCGTGCAAGTTGTCTTCGGCATTGCAAGGCGGGTTCCTCCTCCGAATAATTCATAGAAGATGTTTGAACACAAGGATAGTGTCCGGCTCTGCAAAATAAGTTCCACATACCACCGTAGAGAGAATAATATTTGTACAAATCTAATCTGCTGACGTAATCTGTAGCATGACATCATGCCACAACCTGGCCTTTATTCGAATCATTTTACTGTCCCACCTCAGTGCGTTTAGCGAGGCGGTTTCCTTGGCACGTCTTGTCAAAGCAGAGATCATGTCCCCTTATTTAGGGATTCTCATCAATACGGGCGTGGGTAACCCAACCGCGCCATTAATCACGGTGCTTGGGAGATAAGCAAGTTTTACTAGGCCGGTGGGGGCACATAGCTTCGGCCACCCATATAAGGGGATAAGGACCCACCCTTCCTTCTACACCTTCCTTCTCCTTCGCTTATCCATCCCTGCGCACTCGAGCTCCAACACCCAAGTCCGCACTCCCCACCTCGACCTTCTCCGACCATGTCCGGAGTGGGAGGCAGGTGGATGGCCTCCTCTGTCACGGAGGGGCAAATCAAAAAGCTGAGGAAAGCCAGATACTTGTCTAACGACATCGGGCACCGACTCCCAGATGAGGGGCAGCTCATCCCCACCCCGAGGCCCCATGAGAGGGTTGTGTTTCTCCCCCATTTCCTCCACGGACTGGGATTTCCTCTTCATCCATTTGTCCGGGGGCTAATGTTCTACTACGGCCTGGATTTCCACGATCTGGCCCCGAACTTCATCCTCAACATCTCGGCGTTTATCGTTGTGTGCGAGGTCATCCTCCGCATCCAGCCCCACTTCGGCTTATGGCTGAAGACCTTCAATGTCAAGCCGAAGGTTGTGGGCTGCCGGCAAGCGGAGTGCGGAGGCGCCATGGTGGGCAAGATGGCCAACGTCACATGGCTCGAGGGCTCCTTTGTGGAAACCATCAAAGGGTGGCAATCGGGGTGGTTCTACATCACCGAGCCGCGTGACCCTGAATGGGCAGCGGCCCCCGAGTTCCGATCTATCATCCCCACACGGCTCACCTCATAGAAAGAGACGGGCCTGTCGTGGGGTAATTTGTAAGAGGTGACCGGACTCCAAACCTGCGTCCAGAACCTGATGGACAAGAAGGTAAAACTTGTCAACGTAGTCCAGGTCATGCTCTTCCGCCGGATCCTCCCGTGTCAACGGCGGGCTTTTAATCTATGGGAATTCGACCCGGCCCAGCACCAAACTCTGTCCAGGCTCTTTGACACAACGCACGAAGATGCCTGGAAGGTGCTTTTCAAGAGCTCCGAGGTCCACCCTCCCACTACCGAGGATCACGGATTCTGCGCGAAGCGCCAAGCCAGCGCGGTAAGCTTAGTTTACCCATTACAGGGTACTTGTTTTTCATAGTTTGACTCTATGCGGGATCTAAACTCCCATTCCTTTAACAGGACTGGCAGAAGAAGGCCGGACAAATCGACTGTCCAACTCCCTTGCCTGAAGATCCAGCAGACGCACGCTTTACGAAGCTGCTGGTCCCGACACCTCACGTGGTGCCGGAGAAGAAGGCCAAGAAGAAGGCCACGGGGACTCGAAGGAGCTCCCGGCGCCTGGTGGTGTCGGACTCATCGCTCGACGACCCCAACACGCACTCCTCCTCCAAAGACGAGGAGGAGGAAGAAGAAGCCTCTCCCCCTCCAGCGGGGGGAGGAAAGAAAAGGAAGGCCGCCCCGACTGGGGAGGCCGGAGGGTCCAAGAAGGGGAATACCCTTCTCCCGGACTACGCCCCCGACGCCGAAGACGACAGAGAGGAGTGGCCATCCAGGGCCAAGCCCCTAGAAAAATCGTAAGTATCCGGATACCAGAATAACTCACAGCATTCCTTTGTTGCACAGTACCTTCTGATGCCAAATATAATCGTGCAGTCCGCCCAAGGCTCAACTCGACGATTCGTCGAGCAGCTCCCTGGATTCGTCGGATATGAACAGTCTTTCGCTTCCGACGGCTACCTCCCCCCGCCCTACGGACGAAGCCGAGGTGGAGTCCCAAAAGGGGCTAAGGCAGGAGGAGGTGGTCCTGGAGGCACAGCAAGACGACCTCCCAGACTCCAGGCCCAAAGGGGATAAAATCCCGGAGGGATCTAAGTCCGGCCCTGGGTCGGACACCGCGCTGGAACCTTTAGTGGTTCCGGAATCCGGCAGGCGGCCCCCTTGCAAGAAGGGCAAGCCTACGACGCCGGCGGCCTCCGTCCAACTAGAGACGCCGGACAATTTGCTGGAGGCGCTTAACGACGCCTCCATCGACGAGGAGCATCGCACTGTTATGAGTGCGGTGATCCAGAAGGTTTAGTCTGCCAAGAGCGGGCTAACAGAAGCTTGTGCTAGCCTTCTAACAGGCTTCGAGGTATGTATTTAAAACATGTAAAAATGTTACCGCATAGACAGTAGCCCCTGATGCTCAGTTTGGTGTTCGGAAAGAAAAGCCGGACTGAGGATCTAAAAATATATACGCAGGAGTCTAACAAAATGTCAATATGGGAATTGTCAGGACCCCGACTCAATGCCACATCGATCTAGCATGTAACACCTCATATCACTTTGCGGCCTCACGCACGGTATTCCCACGGGTGTCGCCTTACCTTTGTCCGGGACCGTTTGCACCTTTTGGCTCACGTATATGACAGTGTCGCTAGCATCCATATGATAAAGAGCCCGGGCTGACATGACTAGTCGTAAACCCAAAGTGGCACAGACTTACAGGGACAGGCATCCATGACCCAGCATCGAACGTGTCGGTCATCAGCAAGTGGGTCCGGGCTGTAGCACTGGGCTAGCAGGACTCCGGTAAACCGGGCTGTAGCGGGCTAACAGGACTCCAGTACTCAAAGCGTGACATTTCCCCGAAGGGACAGACACAGGAACGAAGAAGGACACATGCCGGCCAGCCTAAGTGTTCCGGAGCAGTAGCAAGCTACCATGGCTCAGTGGAAAACACTAGGAGACATTTCCCGGTAAGAGAGGCTACTAAAGATAAACAAGTAGATGGTCAGATCCCACACATACCAAGCATTTCAATAACATACACACAATATGCTCGATATGTGCAAATACAACATGGCATCACAACACGACTCTACGACTCAAGTATTTAATCAATAGGCTCCGAGGAGCGAGATATTACAAACATGGGTCTCACGACCCAACAATCAGAGCATACAAGTCAAGCACAAACGGAAGCTATCATGTCTGAGTACAGACATCTATAAATGAAAAAGACTGAGAAGCCTGACTATATATCAGATCCTGCCGAGGGCACAAGATCGTAGCTGAGGTAACAAGCTAAACGTCGAAGTCCACGTGGAACTACTAGTGAGACTGATGTCTCTCTGCAAAAACATAAAATAGGCAAACGTGAGTACAAATGTACCCAGCAAGACTTACATCAGAACTAACTACATATGCATCATTTTCAACAAAGGGGTGGTGGGGTTTGACTGCAGCAAGCCAGCTTTGACTCGGTGGCTATCCTAAACTACGACTGCAAGCGACTCTTTGAGGTGGCGCACACGAGTCCACATATTCACCATATCAATACACCACTATGGATCCGCTCCCGTCTCCCTACGAGAACGCCATCCATAGCACTCACGCTTATCTTGCGTATTTTAGGGTATCCACTTTCACTTGTCTATGAACTGATATAAGCAACCCAGAAGTCCTTTACCGCGGACACGGCTATTCGAATAGATGATGTTAACCCTGCAGGGGTGTACTTCTTCATACATGTTTCCACCACTTAGCGTCTGCACATGACATGTGCTCGGCAGACTTCAAGCAAAAGCCGATGTGGGTGTAGACCACGACCTACCTAAACACTCAAGTCTCTAGTCCAGGTTTATCGCCTATTCGGGTTCCATCCATGAGGAGATCCGGCCGGAGTTTCGCTCACAGCCCCAAACGATGTGAACAGGGTTCCCGAGATACCAAATGGGCATCCGGTACACCGTGCCACGTACCTACCGCATCACAGCCCACCCCTACGGTCAGCGCTGTCCACGGCCTCCAGTAAGCTACAAACACCAGAAACTACTTGCAACTCCTGGACAGAGGACTAGGGTGAATAAGAAGTCGAGCGGGGTCATATTTCAGGGCCCAATGTATGGTAGTAGCTGAATCATGGATCACAAACACAGAACTCAGTTCCTGAGGACGGCTGCAATGAGACAACCCACCATGTACTCCTACATGGCCTCTCACCGCTACCTTTACCAAATCGTGTTCACATACTTAGCTCACACACAGTAGGACATGTTCACACACCTCTAATTCATCCCCGATGAATCAGACCTGACTCAACTCTAAGCAGTAGCAGGCATGACAAACAAACATGAATGAGTAGGCACAACAGGGCTCAAACAACTCCTACTCATGCTAGTGGGTTTCATCTATTTACTGTGGCAATGACAGGTCATGCAAAGGATAAAGGGGTTCAGCTACCGCAGCATGTAACAGTTGAATCGGTGTTGTCCTAATGCAGTAAAAGAGAGCAGGAGCGAGAGAGTGGGATTGTATCAGAATGAACAAGGGGGTTTTGCTTGCCTGGCACTTCTGAAGATAGCATTGAGTCTTCATCAGTGTCAACGATCACATCATCGGTATCACGTCTATCGAGAGGGGACAAATACCGGCAACACAGAAGGGAACACAATCAATGCAATGCACAATATGATGCATGATCATGACATGGCAAAATGAATGTGTCTTGGGCTAATGCAACTAGCAACAGATTAAATGAAGTTGGTTTGAATACAAGATTCAAATTCAAACTCCATATGTGATTATTCAAATGCCATTTAATTGATTTGTGCTAAACAGCAGCTATAAGTTGTTCTAACATGCATGAAAATGGTACAGATGGATTCCTTGAATTTTTCTGATAATTTTTCATATATAAATTATTTAATTTGGAGTTACGGTTAATTTTCTATGATTTATTGAAGTTTAGAATATATTCTGGAATTATAAATCATTTCCTAATTTATTTTAATTCCAGAAATACTTTACTGCGTCAGCATGACATCACCTTGACGTCATCAGGTCAACGGGGCAGATTCAGGTCAAACCTGACCAGTGGGGTCCACTGGTCAGTGACCCAGTCAACTAACCAGGTTAGTTAGCCCTAACTAACTTAGTTAGCCGGGCGGGGCCCGCATGTCAGTGGCCTATCTAATTAGCTAGGTTAATTAGCGCTAACTAATCTAACACTAATCTAGCAGGCGCCTGGGCCCACACGTCAGGGGGTCAAACCCCGGGTCAAACCCGCCAGAGTTGACCCGCGGCTTGTCGCCGGCGACGCCAGCAACGGCGGAGGGCGTCGGAAACGCTCCTTCGGCGACCAAATCGGCGACTGAGGGGCTCTACGCGTAGCTGGGAGTCGCCCGCATCCATCTGTGCAAACGGCAGGGGCTGAGGTGGCCCGAGCTCACCGGAACGGGGCCCGCGGCGGCGACCGGAGTTCGGGCCAGCACGGGCACGGGGCTACGCTTGGCGAGCGAGCGAGCTGAGAGGCTGGGCGGGCTCCTGGGAGATCCACGAGCTCGAGATCGTGCTCGGACGCGAGTTCGGTGACCTGCAACGATGGCGGCGACAGGCGTGACGGCGGTGAGCTTCCGCCGCGGTGGCCAGGGGGGATAGAGGAGGGATTCAACGGCGGGGAGAGAGGGGTTGGGAGCAGGAGCTCACAGCGGGTGCAGCGGTGGCCTCGGCGAGCTCGGGGAGGCACCGGAGCTCGCGAATCCTCGAAAGTTCGCCGGCGGCCGAAGGTTGGGGGCGAGCTTGAGGGCGACGCTGCAGGGCTTCCGGAGGGCCGTGGATCGGTGGGGAGGAAGAGGGGGTCGGGGCGGAGCTCCCTGGGGCGTCGGTGAGGCGTGGGGTGGCCGGTAGCCACGGTGGCTCTCGTCGGTGGCGGCGGCTCCGTTCGGGTT
>NC_057798.1:630921198-630929436 GCF_018294505.1 Triticum aestivum
AGAGGGGGTCGGGGCGGAGCTCCCCGGGGCGTCGGTGAGGTGTGGGGTGGCCGGTAGCCACGGTGGCTCTCGTCGGTGGCGGCGGCTCCGTTCGGTCGCGGGAGGGGAAACAGAGGAGCGAGGGGGAGGGAGGTCCAGAGAGCAAGGGGGAAGTGAGAGGGGGTCGGGGCTGCGTGGCGTCGCGGGAGGGACCAGGGAAGGAGGAGGCAGCCAGGCAGGGAGGAGGTGGCCTCCTCGGCCGCGCGCGTGCGAGCACGCAGCTGCTCCCACTGGCAAGAGGAAGACGACAGGGGGGGAGTAGCGGTGGCGGGCTGGGCCGCGCTGGGCCGGTCCTGTTGGGCCACCAGGTGGGCTTCATAGGTAAGTCCTTCTCTCTTTTATTTCTGTTTTGTTTCTCTTTTCTATTTCTGCAATTTGTTTTTGGATTTGATTTAAAATATCAAATCATTTTATAAAATCCTGGAAATAATTATGGGTGCTTTCTGAATTATTTCAGTGACCCTTAACAATTTCCAACATTTATTTGAACATTTAAATTATTTATAGTATTCAAATGCCCAAAGTCAAATACAATATGGTTTATTCAAAAAATCCAAAAATGTCTTGGAAAAATATCCATCATCTCTGGATATGGTTTTCACCCTTTTCCAGTGATCATGAACATTTTTGCAAACCAATTTGGGTTCTTTGAAAATATTTTGAAGTTGAACCTATTTGCAATGCTTTGGTGCTAGGGCTTGGTCATCCCCATTTCAAATTTCATACAATTTAAACATGTTGCACACATGAAGCTAGCCTAGAGCATTACCAGAAGCTAGGGATGTGACAACTCATCCCCACTAAACAAGAATCTCGTCTCGAGATTCAAGCGTAGGGTAAGGTGAAGGGGAAACGCAAACTAGTATAATCTTCACGATCTAGGGTACACTTCAAATGGACGTTGATTCGTTCACCATCATTGTCTTGAAGTCTTGCCTTGAAAAATCCTGTCAACATGACATGGAGGAAAGAAGGAGACTCTAGAAGGGTCGATCTCCTCGAAGATCGAACAACTCAGGATTAACTCACGGAATGAGACATAGAACCATCTCTCGGGTTGAGACACGAGATACACATCAAGAGGGGTGGAAAGAAACGAATGACGAAGGTTCACTAGGTGGACAACAATTCCACACTTAAAAAGGTGATAAACAATTGTCAACGTAGCGAGGAGTTGAGTTGCCATGAAACCACATCGAGACATCTTAGGAATGGTGACTCGTAGAGATATCCCCTTAAGTGGCAAAAAGAATTACCTTTGATATAGAGATCGTTGAGACTCTCTATATCAGCCGAAGGCAAATCACAGCAATCGATTGGCGGGGGTCGGTAGAATGGCATACTCGGACTTGGATGATGTGGATTACCTTGTTGAAGACAACGTAATGGATGATTTTGCTTATCACCGGAAATGGAAGAGATCCATGGTAGAATGGCACATTGGCGGTGCAAGCTGGGAACAAAATGCAAATGCTGGGAATGATTCTGGTAACTGGGGAAGAACCCAACAAAAGAGAGTGAATTCACTGTTTGGAAAGGTCATAGCATTTGCCGAGGAAACTGAGAGGAATCCCAGTTAGAGATGATGATAACACGTAGCGCTTGTGCGTGCTCTCAAGAACTTGAGCATTTCCATAATCATCAAGGTTTTATCAACATCCGTGTCAAGGGTCCGGTAACACAACTTACTACCATGATGAATGGTGATGGAGGATGCAGATGCAAAGGAAGATAACACCTTCTCAGATTTCACCCTTGGCGGGGCCAAGGAAATAAAATCTGGATGATCGACCGAGAGACATTTAGCACTCCGCTTCTAATGTTCTCCTTGATGTGCTAGTGTATCCCATTCATAGATACGGTTTGATAACTAGAACATCAAGTAAAAGGTCGGACTTCGGAACACAGAAATCCATAGGGGTAACTAGGGAGTAAATCCTACGAAATCCCTATGGGGAGGTGGCCAGCTTCATCAATCAAGATATTATAATAACAGGTCTTCCGGCTGGGTGTGTTGGCCACGACATCCACTTTACCGGTTATCGCGCGACCAATATTATAATTCTTGGGAAATATTCCAACCATCATATCTGCCTGAGATTCAGATCTGGTTGGTGTCAGGATATTCCAGACTCATCGAGTCTAGGAAGAAAACGGAAGTTTGCAACACAAATCGACGAGATGACGTTGCGAGATTCTCGGGGAATGAACTACGATAGCAAGCTCCAAAACATGAGTTGGTTCTGCTACAAACATCTGAACACGTTGTCCCAGACAAGCATGCCCTCATGGTAGTCTTACAATAAAACACTACCGAGTTCAGGAGGGGGAACCATCAACGAGGGTATCGAAGTCTTGTGCATTACCATGGATTAACACTTAACTCCTTTTCTCGAACAAATCAGTCAGTGGCTTGGGGTGCTACGGAACACATATAGAATGGAGGTTGCAAGTCTCCGAACCACAGAATACTTTCGCACGTGTGCATGACTGATTTGGGATGATTCCAAAGGAAACAAAACAATCTTTCTCAAATTCACGGCGGCAACTTTCACCAAATGCACGTGTATAAGAGGAAGTCACTCCTTTCATCAAACAAATACTTCATGAGCTAGCATGAAGAAAATGCTTTCAAAAGTTTCCAACACTAGCTTAATGTTCAACAAAATCATGGAGGAGATAAGGATGTTGTCAATGGGCTCAACAACAATTCATCCGGGTTTCCTTTTAAAAGGAATTCCATAGTTAAGTGAACACGGTGATAGCATTGGTCAGACCAGAGATGTAATGGTGTATGCTCGAGGGATCAACCACGAATAAGACAACATTACGAGCATCGCTGGTACTGATTTGATTTGACGATAGCCCATACTCAAATCAAAGGATTGATAAGACAATAGGTCCAGCAACTGATCACAGGGACCAATCGATGAAGATATCATCTTCTTCAACACACACTACACAAGAATATCCCTTTGGGACGAACTAAGTCAGGCAAGCTTTTATCTTCCAATTCTCCAGGTTGTTGTATAGCTTAACCAGCTAGCTCAGGGGTATCTAACACCGATTCTTGGAGAGAAGGTGGTTCGCAAGAAACCAACTTGATCACGAGCTCAACATAACAGTCAGGTGACAGCCTGGTGATACTTTCGAGAAGATATTCGGAAAATCACG
The DNA here is from genome assembly GCF_018294505.1 of Triticum aestivum. Taxonomy (NCBI): domain Eukaryota; kingdom Viridiplantae; phylum Streptophyta; class Magnoliopsida; order Poales; family Poaceae; genus Triticum; species Triticum aestivum. Next base: position 630,924,412 of record NC_057798.1, read on the forward strand.
AACCACCGATATGTTACTAAGCTCGAGAACAATCTCGCTTTTGAGGGCAAGACGATATGATCAAATGAGTGAGGACTTGACAAGATCCTAACTCATCAATCGAAGGGTGCACCGAAATAAGGACTAGGTAGCACGATCAGTCTTAGAAGGATGATTCAAAAACCAACACGCTAAGAATGAAATTATTGTCCCTTAACTACCAAGCAACGAGGTTGCTGGGAGTATTGATTTCACACATCACGATTCACTTGTCGACATTCTGGTTACAATAACACAGGAACCAAGGAATGAACAATGATGGCAAGAAGTATCACTGTACCAAGAGTTCATAGGATGGTGTGCAATTCCTATAACAATCCCGATATAAAAGATGGTAATACTCCAAGGTAGAACAGAGCAAAAGCTGGATTGGCATTTTGATCTGCGGAGTACAATTGTTTTGACCCAATCCTAGATATGGAAGAGGTACTGGAGTTTGTTTCTCCTAGTCATTCCGCGATAGAATGGCTTGACGGACCACAAGAGTAATAGGCATCGATGAACGAATGCACACATAATCTTGACTATCAATTGATAGACGAGGGTCAGAAGACAACTAAAGAGGGACAACTCAAGGAACACACGATTTTCTGAGTTGTGGGTGCATGGTTTAGCATGTCGAACGAATTCCACATATTTCTTCCGGATAACCCATGCAGAAAGGTAGAACTGGCAGAGTCACAATGTAGAATCGAGAACCCATCGAGAGCACTCTGATTGTGATCTTTCGATCAGCGAGGAACATCTGCCATAAGCGGTTCATAGTATTTGGAAGAAAGGAATACCACGAACATCAAGGACTAATGCAAAGGTTACTAATAACCTAAAGGAACGAGCAAAACTATCAACATGAAGCAAGTAGGGTGAATCTCGGGTTCAAAACCCAGGGATAGAATACCTACTACTAAATGGCATCACGGGATGCTTTCGATAATGACGGCCAGAGTCATCACACTGGAACATAAATCATGGCTAGACTACTAGATGATCCCCTGAGACACCTAGGGTCATAATAGTAACTCCAACATAATGTCAAGGCAATAGAATACCTCAACTCAACAATTAGTGTGATTGAGCTGGCATAAAGGAACATCGAAACCAGAGGGAAAGGATTTTGCAAATGCATCAGACTATTTAGAAACCTGGAATGACTCGGACAGCATAACGGTTGTAAATGCTCAGAAAAGATTTGAGACATTCACAAAAATGGTGGCATAACCACTCAGAAGCACAATATCAAGGTCTCGAGATCAACAGTTAACATACAGAAGTAGAAACTGAACTCAAGCTTAGAACCATCAATCCTACAAGTCTGCAGATTAGTAACACGTGATCCTGATAAAAAGAAGAGATAGCCTAGTTCTTAATCCCCGTAGAAGATAAGATGATGACTCAGATCAGAAGGCCATGAGGTATAAGGAGTAAAAAGAGCCTTACGTTCCATCCCACAATCAATTCCCTTATATAACTAAAGAATTTCTAGACTCAACTTCGACCAGTTTGGCTTGGTAATCCTACAGGCAGTCAAGCTCTGATACCAACGCTGTCAGGACCCCGACTCAATGCCACATCGATCTAGCATGTAACACCTCATATCACTTTGCGGCCTCACGCACGGTATTCCCACGGGTGTCGCCTTACCTTTGTCCGGGACCGTTTGCGCCTTTTGGCTCACGTATATGACAGTGTCGCTAGCATCCATATGATAAAGAGCCCGGGCTGACATGACTAGTCGTAAACCCAAAGTGGCACAGACTTACAGGGACAGGCATCCATGACCCAGCATCGAACGTGTCGGTCATCAGCAAGTGGGTCCGGGCTATAGCACTGGGCTAGCAGGACTCCGGTAAACCGGGCTGTAGCGGGCTAACAGGACTCCGGTACTCAAAGCGTGACATTTCCCCGAAGGGACAGACACAGGAACGAAGAAGGACACATGCCGGCCAGCCTAAGTGTTCCGGAGCAGTAGCAAGCTACCATGGCTCAGTGGAAAACACTAGGAGACATTTCCCGGTAAGAGAGGCTACTAAAGATAAACAACTAGATGGTCAGATCCCACACATACCAAGCATTTCAATAACATACACACAATATGCTCGATATGTGCAAATACAACATGGCATCACAACATGACTCTACGACTCAAGTATTTAATCAATAGGCTCCGAGGAGCGAGATATTACAAACATGGGTCTCACGACCCAACAATCAGAGCATACAAGTCAAGCACAAACGGAAGCTATCATGTCTGAGTACAGACATCTATAAATGAAAAAGACTGAGAAGCCTGACTATATATCAGATCCTGCCGAGGGCACAAGATCGTAGCTGAGGTAACAAGCTAAACGTCGAAGTCCACGTGGAACTACTAGTGAGACTGATGTCTCTCTGCAAAAACATAAAATAGGCAAACGTGAGTACAAATGTACCCAGCAAGACTTACATCAGAACTAACTACATATGCATCATTTTCAACAAAGGGGTGGTGGGGTTTGACTGCAGCAAGCCAGCTTTGACTCGGTGGCTATCCTAAACTACGACTGCAAGCGACTCTTTGAGGTGGCGCACACGAGTCCACATATTCACCATATCAATACACCACTATGGATCCGCTCCCGTCTCCCTACGAGAACGCCATCCATAGCACTCACGCTTATCTTGCGTATTTTAGGGTATCCACTTTCACTTGTCTATGAACTGATATAAGCAACCCAGAAGTCCTTTACCGCGGACACGGCTATTCGAATAGATGATGTTAACCCTGCAGGGGTGTACTTCTTCATACATGTTTCCACCACTTAGCGTCTGCACATGACATGTGCTCGGCAGACTTCAAGCAAAAGCCGATGTGGGTGTAGACCACGACCTACCTAAACACTCAAGTCTCTAGTCCAGGTTTATCGCCTATTCGGGTTCCATCCATGAGGAGATCCGGCCGGAGTTTCGCTCACAGCCCCAAACGATGTGAACAGGGTTCCCGAGATACCAAATGGGCATCCGGTACACCGTGCCACGTACCTACCGCATCACAGCCCACCCCTACGGTCAGCGCTGTCCACGGCCTCCAGTAAGCTACAAACACCAGAAACTACTTGCAACTCCTGGACAGAGGACTAGGGTGAATAAGAAGTCGAGCGGGGTCATATTTCAGGGCCCAATGTATGGTAGTAGCTGAATCATGGATCACAAACACAGAACTCAGTTCCTGAGGACGGCTGCAATGAGACAACCCACCATGTACTCCTACATGGCCTCTCACCGCTACCTTTACCAAATCGTGTTCACATACTTAGCTCACACACAGTAGGACATGTTCACACACCTCTAATTCATCCCCGATGAATCAGACCTAACTCAACTCTAAGCAGTAGCAGGCATGACAAACAAACATGAATGAGTAGGCACAACAGGGCTCAAACAACTCCTACTCATGCTAGTGGGTTTCATCTATTTACTGTGGCAATGACAGGTCATGCAAAGGATAAAGGGGTTCAGCTACCGCAGCATGTAACAGTTGAATCGGTGTTGTCCTAATGCAGTAAAAGAGAGCAGGAGCAAGAGAGTGGGATTGTATCGGAATGAACAAGGGGGTTTTGCTTGCCTGGCACTTCTGAAGATAGCATTGAGTCTTCATCAGTGTCAACGATCACATCATCGGTATCACGTCTATCGAGAGGGGACAAATACCGGCAACACAGAAGGGAACACAATCAATGCAATGCACAATATGATGCATGATCATGACATGGCAAAATGAATGTGTCTTGGGCTAATGCAACTAGCAACAGATTAAATGAAGTTGGTTTGAATACAAGATTCAAATTCAAACTCCATATGTGATTATTCAAATGCCATTTAATTGATTTGTGCTAAACAGCAGCTATAAGTTGTTCTAACATGCATGAAAATGGTACAGATGGATTCCTTGAATTTTTCTTATAATTTTTCATATATAAATTATTTAATTTGGAGTTACGGTTAATTTTCTATGATTTATTGAAGTTTAGAATATATTCTGGAATTATAAATCATTTCCTAATTTATTTTAATTCCAGAAATACTTTACTGCGTCAGCATGACATCACCTTGACGTCATCAGGTCAACGGGGCAGATTCAGGTCAAACCTGACCAGTGGGGTCCACTGGTCAGTGACCCAGTCAACTAACCAGGTTAGTTAGCCCTAACTAACTTAGTTAGCCGGGCGGGGCCCGCATGTCAGTGGCCTATCTAATTAGCTAGGTTAATTAGCGCTAACTAATCTAACACTAATCTAGCAGGCGCCTGGGCCCACACGTCAGGGGGTCAAACCCCGGGTCAAACCCGCCGGAGTTGACCCGCGGCTTGTCGCCGGCGACGCCAGCAACGGCGGAGGGCGTCGGAAACGCTCCTTCGGCGACCAAATCGGCGACTAAGGGGCTCTACGCGTAGCTGGGAGTCGCCCGCATCCATCTGTGCAAACGGCAGGGGCTGAGGTGGCCCGAGCTCACCGGAACGGGGCCCGCGGCGGCGACCGGAGTTCGGGCCAGCACGGGCACGGGGCTACGCTTGGCGAGCGAGCGAGCTGAGAGGCTGGGCGGGCTCCTGGGAGATCCACGAGCTCGAGATCGTGCTCGGACGCGAGTTCGGTGACCTGCAACGACGGCGGCGACAGGCGTGACGGCGGTGAGCTTCCGCCGCGGTGGCCAGGGGGGATAGAGGAGGGATTCAACGGCGGGGAGAGAGGGGTTGGGAGCAGGAGCTCACAGCGGGTGCAGCGGTGGCCTCGGCGAGCTCGGGGAGGCACCGGAGCTCGCGAATCCTCGAAAGTTCGCCGGCGGCCGAAGGTTGGGGGCGAGCTTGAGGGCGACGCTGCAGGGCTTCCGGAGGGCCGTGGATCGGTGGGGAGGAAGAGGGGGTCGGGGCGGAGCTCCCTGGGGCGTCGGTGAGGCGTGGGGTGGCCGGTAGCCACGGTGGCTCTCGTCGGTGGCGGCGGCTCCGTTCGGGTT
>NC_057798.1:630929446-630929828 GCF_018294505.1 Triticum aestivum
CGAAAGTTCGCCGGCGGCCGAAGGTTGGGGGCGAGCTTGAGGGCGACCCTGCAGGGCTTCCGGAGGGCCGTGGATCGGTGGGGAGGAAGAGGGGGTCGGGGCGGAGCTCCCTGGGGCGTCGGTGAGGCGTGGGGTGGCCGGTAGCCACGGTGGCTCTCGTCGGTGGCGGCGGCTCCGTTCGGTCGCGGGAGGGGAAACAGAGGAGCGAGGGGGAGGGAGGTCCAGAGAGCGAGGGGGAAGTGAGAGGGGGTCGGGGCTGCGTGGCGTCGCGGGAGGGACCAGGGAAGGAGGAGGCAGCCAGGCAGGGAGGAGGTGGCCTCCTCGGCCGCGCGCGTGCGAGCACGCAGCTGCTCCCACTGGCAAGAGGAAGACGACAGGGGGG
>NC_057798.1:630930247-630937188 GCF_018294505.1 Triticum aestivum
GAGGAAGAGGGGGTCGGGGCGGAGCTCCCTGGGGCGTCGGTGAGGCGTGGGGTGGCCGGTAGCCACGGTGGCTCTCGTCGGTGGCGGCGGCTCCGTTCGGTCGCGGGAGGGGAAACAGAGGAGCGAGGGGGAGGGAGGTCCAGAGAGCGAGGGGGAAGTGAGAGGGGGTCGGGGCTGCGTGGCATCGCGGGAGGGACCAGGGAAGGAGGAGGCAGCCAGGCAGGGAGGAGGTGGCCTCCTCGGCCGCGCGCGTGCGAGCATGCAGCTGCTCCCACTGGCAAGAGGAAGACGACAGGGGGGGAGTAGCGGTGGCGGGCTGGGCCGCGCTGGGCCGGTCCTGTTGGGCCACCAGGTGGGCTTCACAGGTAAGTCCTTCTCTCTTTTATTTCTGTTCCGTTTCTCTTTTCTATTTCTGCAATTTGTTTTTGGATTTGATTTAAAATATCAAATCATTTTATAAAATCCTGGAAATAATTATGGGTGCTTTCTGAATTATTTCAGTGACCCTTAACAATTTCCAACATTTATTTGAACATTTAAATTATTTATAGTATTCAAATGCCCAAAGTCAAATACAATATGGTTTATTCAAAAAATCCAAAAATGTCTTGGAAAAATATCCATCATCTCTGGATATGGTTTTCACCCTTTTCCAGTGATCATGAACATTTTTGCAAACCAATTTGGGTTCTTTGAAAATATTTTGAAGTTGAACCTATTTGCAATGCTTTGGTGCTAGGGCTTGGTCATCCCCATTTCAAATTTCATACAATTTAAACATGTTGCACACATGAAGCTAGCCTAGAGCATTACCAGAAGCTAGGGATGTGACAGGAATACAGGCCATGCTGCTGACCTCTGCCACACTGACTGCGGAGGTTGATGCATTGAAGCAAAGCCTCGAGCGGTCCGAGAACGAGCTCGGCCTTGCCAAGAAGCAGCTCGAGGACAAGGAAGGTAGGTAGTACCTTATGTAAGTGTATATAAAAATACCTGGTTGCAAATATTGACAGGGCCAACGTGAATGTGCCAGGGACCACAACCGAGGTGGCGACCCTAAAGGAAGCGCTGTCCAAGGCCGAAGATAATGCGGCCGTGTAGCGCACCGAGCGAGAGAAACAAGAGGCGTGGGTGGCGGAGGTGCGGAAAGAGCTCGATGCTCTCGTGAAAAAACACGAGAGTTTAGAACTTGACTCAAAGACGCGAGAGTCCGAGCTTGCCTCGGCACTTGAAAGAGCCAAACCTGCCAAGGCCGAAGCCCAAAAAGCCCTCCAGGAGATTGAGGCGATGAAAAAGATAGCGGCGAGTAAGGCATTCTTTATGCAAAGCAAGCATGTGAAAGTGAATTACGTGTTACTTACCCGAATCCGGAGCTCTCCAGGAGCATTCGCAGATCTGCCGCGCAGTGTGTCCGCCGCCGCCGCATTCTACCGAGCTGAAGAAGGGAGCTCGACAGAGAAGGCGTTCTGGTCCCAGTATGCTGAGGCCGGACACTCGGTGCCCTTGAGCGACCAGCTGAAGCAGCTGGTCGAGCTCCATAAGGTGGCCGAACAGGTCATGAAGGGCCTTATAGGCCGGTTGTGGCCTGGGGAGGTCCTTCCTGAGAGCTACTTTGGGCTGGTGAGGCAGCTGGTGGATGCCTGTCCATGGCTTGAAGTCATCAAGCGCTCCATATGCATCGAAGGCGCCCGTAGGGCCCTTGCCCGTGCTAAAGTGCACTAGGGCAAGCTGCATGCTGAGAAGCTGGTGACTGAAGGACCACCGAAGGGGAAGGAGCATCGCAGGCCTGATATGTACTATGAGGGCGTCCTGAAGGGTGCCCGCCTTGTGGCGAACGAATGTTCCAAGGATTTAATTTTTGAGTAAACTCGCTCGTGTTTTTATCCCGTGCGCTGAAAACTTGTTCATATGCGCTAAGCAATGCTTTTTGAATTTAAAATATTACCTTCTGTGCGGCCGTTTATTAAATCTGAGAGATGCAAGTCGTCGGCTTCTACCCCCATGGCACGAGTGATGGGGTGTTCGGGATAAACCTGAGCGCTCTTGTTCCCATTCTTGGGTCCTTCGAGGGAGGCGCTCAGCACAACGAACAAGGCAATCAAACTTATAATGCTTTATCACCCTCACTTAGCCATAGAATTCTATAATTTTAAATTTCGGCGAAGCCCCTAGTATTCGGAATACCAAGTTCGGGGCGTTATCCACGCCTAGGCCGGACAAAACCAGCTCCTTGCTCTAAGCGGCATAAGTCTTTAGGGACTCGAAAAAACCTCTTGAACAGCGACCGGCTCTCGCCCTATCATGACGGTCAGTTTTAGCTTTCTCTACTGAGGTGTTAACCCAGCTCAACTGGGGCACAATCGCAGTAGTTCTCCCAGCGCTACCTTAGCCGATATAGCGGAACATAAGGTACCAAAACATGGGAGCCGGGCAAACCCAACTATTGACCCAAGACATGATTCGGAGCCGATGCATATAATGCTATAAGTTTGGGGTGCCGCACTCGTGAGAGTGTTCGGTCTTCTCACACCGTATTCTGGGGTACTTAAGCCCCTGGTGTTTTGGCCGTACCAAAGTGTACGGTTGCATAATGTCATGACTGAACATATGTAAAAAATGAATGCAATAATAAACAAGAGCTATGTATTGTTTATTAAAGGGCTTCTATGAAAGCAGGACGATACAAATAGTGCGATAAGCAAGAGATGGGATTTTTTGACATGTCCCCCACTAAGGGCGATCTGCAAGACTTTAAGTAAAACATGTATTTAGCTCGTTATAGAGACCACCTGGACATTTGACGTGGCTTGTTGTCTCCCTGGCTGTTGCATCGTGTGTTCGGTGATTGTACTGCCGGACAGGCCTTCCGAATAGTGGAGTCCTGAAAGTAAAAAAAGTAAAAAAAGTAATGACAAAATCGGGAGCCCCTAGTGCGGTTGATCCGCATTCTTGGCGTGCCGTGGTTGTGCCCCTCCCCTTATGCCCATGGTATTTCCAGAGCGCAATTATGTACGCGTGGTACTGGTTTCGCAATCTCGCGAGGGCTGGGGTTGGGGCCGCACTGCTATGCTTCCTCGGAACGTGCTAGACGGTCTTGTTGTAGGTTACTTCGGGCGCGCTTGACGTTGTCCGGATGTTTAACAGCCGGACTGGAGAGTTGCCTTGAGAGGCTACTTTGTACTTCCGCTGCCAGGGCCCCGTGTGCTCCTCTGTTCGGAGAGAGCGTTCGGTGTTTCCATTGACCGTAATGACTCCTCGAGGCCTGGCATCTTGAGGTTGAGATATGCGTAGTGTGGCACCGCATTGAACTTTGCAAATGCGGTTCGCCCGAGCAGGGCGTGATAGCCACTGCGGAACGGGACTATGTCGAAGATTAACTCCTCACTTCGGAAGTTATCCGGGGATCTGAAGACCACTTCGAGTGTAACTGATCCTGTACAGCTGGCCTCTACACCTGGTATGACGCCTTTAAAGGTCGTCTTTGTGGGTTTAATCCTTGAGGGGTGTATGCCCATCTTTCGCACTGTATCCTGATAAAGCAGGTTAAGGCTGCTGCCACCATCCATGAGGACTCTAGTGAGGTGAAATCCGTCAATAATTGGGTCTAGAACCAATGCGGCGAATCCGCCATGATGAATTCTAGTGGGGTGGTCCCTTCGATCAAAAGTGATTGGACAGGAGGACCACGGGTTGAACTTTGGGGCGACTGGCTCCAATGCATACATGTCCCTGAGTGCACGCTTCCGTTCCCTTTTGGGGATGTGGGTTGCGTATATCATGTTCACCGTCCACACTTGTGGGGGAAAGCCCTTCTGTCCTCTGTTGTTCGGCGGCCGGGGCTCCTCCTTGTCATCGCTATGCAGCCCCTTGTCTCTGTTTTCAGCACTTAACTTGCCTGCCTGCTTGAACACCCAACAATCCCTGTTGGTGTGATTGGCTGGTTGTTCGGGGGTGCCGTGTATCTGGCACGAGCGGTCGAGTATCCGGTCTAAACTGGACAGGCCCGGAGTGTTTCTTTTGAATGGCTTTTTCCACTGACCGGGTTTAGATCCCCTGAATCCGGCATTAACTGTCGTATCCTCAGTATTGTCGCTGTTAATGCGACGCTTGTGTTTGTTGCGACGCGACCTGCCATTGTTGTCCTTGGTATCCGAATTACCGGGGCTCTTGGTCATGTTATTGCTACGAGCTAGCCAGCTGTCTTCTCCCGCACAAAAGCGGGTCATGAGTGTCGTGAGGGCTGCCCTGGATTTTGGCTTTTCCTGTCCTAGGTGCCGGGCAAGCCATTCGTCTCGGATGTTATGTTTGAAGGCTGCGAGGGCCTCTGCGTCCGGACAGTCGACTATTTGATTTTTCTTGGTTAGGAACCGTGTCCAGAATTGGCTGGCCGATTCCTCTGGCTGCTGAATTATGTGGCTTAGGTCATCGGCGTCTGGTGGTCGCATGTAGGTGCCCTAGAAATTGTCAAGGAATGCGGATCCCAGGTCCTCCCAGCAACCAATTGACTCTGCTGGCAAGCTGTTAAGCAAATGCCGAGCTGGTCCTTTAAGCTTGAGTGGGAGGTATTTGATAGCGTGTAGATCATCACCGTGGGCCATGTGGATATGAAGGAGATAATCCTCGATCCATACCGCAGGATCTGTTGTGCTATCGTATGATTCGATGTTTACGGGTTTAAAACCCTCGGGGATTTGATGATCCATTACTTCATCTGTGAAGCATAGTGGGTGTGCGGCGCCTCTGTACTGGGCTATATCACGACGTAGCTCGGACGAGCTTTGTCTGTTGTGTTCGGCCTGGCCGTATTTTCCATATCCGGCGTGACGGTTGTCGTCACGTGTCGTGGGGGCACCCACGCGATCCGTAGATCGATCTTGTTTGTCTTGCCTTGTCCTCCAATATGTCTTGCAGGTCCGGCGCATTTCCCTGTGCCTTGGTACTTTTTGAGCGGCACCGGGGTGCGGCTTGAGTAGATGGCCGAAAGGCCTCTCTATCGCGGCCACGGGGTGGCCAGTCGGCCTCATCATACGCTGGTGATGTAGGTTTAGTTGCTTCCTCCTTTAATTGGGGTAGCAGCCTGCGCTTTGGGTAGCTATTGGAGGGGCATTCGAGTTTGTACTCTTCGGCAGCAAGGACTTCGGTCCATCTGTTAGCTAGCAAGTCTTGGTCAGCTCTAAGCTGCTGCTGTTTTTTCTTGAGGCTGCTTGCTGTGACCATAAGCCTGCATTTGAAACGCTCTTGTTTGACGGGGTCCTCAGGCACGACAAATTCTTCGTTGTCGAGGCTTGCTTCGTCTTCCGAGGGAGGCATGTAATTATCGTCCTCGACCTCTGTGTCTGCCGCTCTCTTATGAGGGCTGGCTTCTCCATCCTCCTGTGCTGAATCCTGCTGGAGGGGTTTGTCTTCGGCACTGTCCGGGGTGTTATTGTCTCCGGTGCCGGAACCGCCATTTTTGCTTTGGCGGGATTTGGAGCGGCGCCACTGACGTCGGCGCTTAGGCTGTTTCTTGGAGGGGTCATCCTCCGTTGTTCCCTCGCCATCCCCTTATTTTGGGGTGTCCACCATGTATATGTCATATGACGAGGTGGCTTTCCAGTGCCCTATAGGCGCTGGTTCTTGGTTGTCTTCTTCATCGGCGTCCATACCGTCGATGTCTTCGAAGTCGAAGTCGAGCATGTCGGTTAAATCATCGACAGTGCCTACGAAGTGGGTGGTGGGAGGGTTTCAAATTTCTTCGTCGTCCGCATCCCAACCTTGTTGACCGTAGTCCGGCCAGGGCTCTCCTGATAAAGAGAGAGACTTTAGCGAATTCAGGATGTCGCCAAAAGGCGAGTGCTGAAAGATGTTCGCGGCGGTGAACTCCATGATCGGAGCCCAGTTGGGTTCGGTCGGAGGGGTCGTGGAAGATTCGGAGTCCGGAGAGGAGTCCGGCACCTTGGAGTAACGAGCTTCGCGAAGGACAAGACTGGTGTTTGGCTCGATTGCCGTAGAGATTGCAGCCCCCGAGGCGGCGTCCAGCCACCTGTCCTCGATCGGCGTAGCCGGCTCCGAGCTAAGGGTCAGAGCGGACACCTGAGCGGCCCTCTGGGCACTGTCCGGCGGCAGAGCTAGATCATGCGCATCGTGACAGTGCGGCGCGCTCGGCTGTGGCTCGAATCCGTCGAAGATCAAGTCTCCGCGGACGTCAGCCGTGTAGTTCAAACTTCCAAATCTGACCTGATGGCCAAGGGCGTAGCTTTCGATCTGCTCCAGATGACCAAGTGAATTGGCCCGCAGTGCAAAGCCGCCGAATACGAAGATCTGTCTGGGGAGAAAAGTCTCGCCCTGGACCGCGTCGTTGTTGATGATCGAAGGAGCCATCGGGCCTAAAGGTGACGACACAGAGGAACTCTCAATCAAAGCACCAATGTCGGTGTCAAAACCGGTGAATCTCGGGTAGGGGGTCCCGAACTGTGCGTCTAGGCGGATGGTAACAGGAGACAAGGGACACGATGTTTTTACCCAGGTTCGGGCCCTCTCGGTGGAGGTAAAACCCTACTCCTGCTTGATTAATATTGATGGTATGGGTAGTACAAAAGTTGATCTACCACGAGATCAAAGAGGCTAAACCCTAGAAGCTAGCGTATGGTATGATTGTTGTTCGTCCTACGGACTAAAACTCTCTGGTTTATATAGACACCGGAGAGGGCTAGGGTTACACAAAGTCGGTTACAATGGGAGGAGATCTACATATCCGTATTGCCAAGCTTGCCTTCCACGCCAAGGGAAGTCCCATCCGGACATGGGACGAAGTCTTCAATCTTGTATCTTCATAGTCTGGGAGTCCGGCCAAAGATCATAGTCCGGCAATCCGGACACCCCCTAATCCAGGACTCCCTCACCCGCCGCTAGCCACCTCTAGCCCAGCCCCGTCTCTCGACCCCGCCACCGCCCGAACCCTA
>NC_057798.1:630937790-630944334 GCF_018294505.1 Triticum aestivum
GCCAGCCGCCGCCGCCGCCACCACCGTGCCGCCGTGACGCCGCTGCCACCTGCCGCCGCTGCGCCGCCGCCCGCCATCACCCCACCGCCCACCGGAGCCACCCGCCGCTCGCCGGAGTAACTGCCGCCGCCGCCGTCATGAACGCCGAGGCAGCCGCCGGTTTAAAAAAAACGATTGGTTTATTTCGAAACCCTAGATTCACATTTTTAGGTCGGTTCATTTTTTTCGGTTTAGTTAGTTTGCGGGCGTTCGTCCGTACGTTCTTTTTAACAAACGTTGTTCGTCCGTTTAGCACAAATAGCGATCGTTCGTTTGTTAGCCTGTTCATCAGTTTTTCTTTTTCCAGGGTTTTTCCGCGATTATTTTCGATCGCGATTTCAACCCTGATCTTTGTTTTAGTTTATCGTTTCGCTCGTTTACCAGAATCAGGTGAAAAAAACCTCTAGATCTTCATTTCGAAGCCCTCTTTCTGTTTAACCAACTTGAACAAGATTTTGGTACTGTAAAATTTGACTTTAGTCTAGATTAGTAATCAGATCTTGTTTCTTTTGTAGTTTGAGTTTCGTTGCTCCATTTGATTTGATTCTTTTTGCAAACCGGAGTTCTTAAGCTTTCTGGTTAGATCTTCTTATTTGAGTTTTACCCGTGCTTTTTAGCTGACTGCTTATGTATGTTATTGTTTGTTTGCGATAGAATTTCCGGAGTGCGAAGCGTGCTACTACGAGTCTCTAGGTTTTGCGGAACATCAGCAAGGCAAGTAACACTTTGATCATATCTCTTTATTACCTAGTTTTTATGCATTAGATACAATCCTCAAATGTTGCATGGTTAGGATCTGAATAACATGTGGGTTTGGGAAGTAGATGATGAGGTAGAACCTATTGCCCTGTTTATTATCAAACCTTTGGGAGTTACTTATACGTTATGCTTAGGATCATCCTACGGTCTGCCACCCAGGCTCAAAGGGATCATAAGATTATTCATGCTAGAAACTTCCGTGTGCAGCCACAAGCTATTATGGGCTCTAGCATAGTTGAGTATGTTGTGTGACCTCTTTCAGTGGTAGACTAGTAGATGTAGGGGATGTAGGTGGTACTGTCTACCTAGAGTAAAGAGTTAATGCTTCTGAAAGATTGTGTCTCTTCATCCGTTTCTCAAACACCATGTAGTGCGAGAAATCAAGCGGAGGAGATCGAGTCTTGTGGGGAAAAGTGCGCAAACGTCTGCAGAGTGTACAAACTAATCATGGTTAGCCATGTCCCCGGTTATGGACATCTTGAGTATTTGGATCTTTGGATTATCATGTTGATCTCATCACTCTAAATTAATTTTTTGGGTAATTGATGATGCTTAATTGGGATTGAGTTGGAGGAACCTTCTCAATGTTTAACAACCACCACGATAGTTAAATAAAATTTATTCCTTTGTTGTAGGGAAAAATTGGCTTTATGCAAAAACTGTAACCATAGAGCTTTCTACCAGCCATATATGCATGTCGTGATAGCATTTATTCTAGTCATTACTCTATGTGTTACATTGCCATCATATTCCATGTGCTGACCCGTTTCGGGCTGCAACATATCATGTTGCAGACTTTTCAGACGACGAGTAAGGTGCCATAGGTCGTTGTCGTTCACTCAGCTATGCCGTTGGAGTTGATGGACTCACTTTATCTTCAAAGCCTTCCACTATTATCGTTTATAGATGGCCTTAAGCCATATTATTGTAATAAGCTCTCTTTTGAGACATTTGATGTAATAAGTGTGTGATTGCAACTTTGTTATAAATCCTCAAGTATTGTGCGTGTCAGCATTACCGATCCAGGGATGACACTGATGCACAGACACTGGACTGTTTGAGGTCTGGTCGCTACTTGTTCAAAGCTTAATCATTGTGGTGTAAAGCTCTGGGCAAGCATCGGGGTCTCCAATTAGGTTGTGGAGATCGCCCCGAGCAATTTGACAGGTTCAGGTGACCACCCCCAAGGATTGCTAAAGTGTACGGGTTCGATGACCGCCTCCAAGGGTTGCCATTTGTACGGGTTTGGTGACCACCCTCAAGGGTCCCTTAGTGGAATCACGACATCTTGCATTGTGTGAGGGTATGAGGATATTACGGTGGCCCTAGTGGCTTCTTGGGGAGCATTGTGCCCCACACCGCTCCAAACAGAGATTAGCATCCGTAAGGGTGTGAACTTCGAGATACATCATCGTCTCCGCGTGCCTCAGTTATCCCTTACCCGAGCCCTTTACTTTTGCACTTTACTTGTGATAGCCATAGTGTTTCAAGTTATATATCTTGCTATCACTTAGTTGTTTATCTTGCTTAGCATAAGTTGTTGGTGCATATAGGTGAGCCTAGTTGTTTTAGGTTTTGTGCTTGGCAAATTAAGTGCTAGTTTTATTCCGCATTTGTTCAAGCCTAAACCATAATTATTTTAAGCGCCTATTCACCCCCCCTCTAGGCGACATCCACGATCTTTCAGGTTTTTGTTATGGCATAGAAGACTAGGACATGTTGGTATGCAAAACCTAGATAAGCTTATTAAAGTATATCATATCCTTGGTGTTAAAGATGTTATATTTTACAAGGATACACTTTATAGTGCTTGCTAAACAGGAAAACAAGTTGGAGGAGGTCATCCCGTGAAAAACATCATGACCACAAGAAGACCACTTGAGCTACTTCACGTGGATCTTTTCATTCTAATTGCTTACAAGAGCTTTGGTGATAACTCTGTTGGTTTGGTCATTGTTGATGATTTTTCAATATTTACATGGGTGTTCTTTCTTGATGGCAAAACTCAGGTACAAAAGATCTTTAGGAACTTCGCTAGGAAAGCCCAAAACCAATTTGAAGTGAAGATCAGGAAGGTTCAAAGCGACAATGGAACAGAGTTAAAAAATGCTAATGTAGATACCTTCCTCGATGAAAAAGGCATCTCATATGAGTTCTCAGCTACGTACATGCCTAAAAAAATGGAGTTGTTGAGAGAAAGAATTGTACCCTTATTGAGATGGCGAGAGCAATGCTAGATGAATACAAGACGCCAAAATACTTTTGGGCTGAAGCGCTTGAGATGGCTTGTCATGCTAGGTATCGACTTTATCTTCACAAGCTTGTAGGCAAGACGACATATGAGCTACTCACCGGTAACAAACCCCAAGTTGGATACTTTTGAGTATTTGGCTCAAAGTGTTACATCCTTGATAAGCATCATCGTTCAAAATTTGCTCCTAAATCTCATGAAGGTTTCCTACTCGGTTATGGCTCAAACTCTCACACTTATCGTGTCTACAACAGTTTCACCCAAAAGGTTGAAGAGACGGTAGATGTGAAGTTTGATGAATCTAACAAATCGCATGTAGAGCAATTGCCACTTGATGTAGGAGACAAAGATCCTTTGGAAGAAATTCAAGACTTGTCTATTGGCAAGATCCATCCAACGGAGGTGAAGGAGAGCACCTCGTCCATTCTAGTGGAAGCCTCAACTTCACATCAAGGTGAATCACAAGTTGATTTTGAGGCATCCACGAGTGGAACACATCAAGACAAAGGGAATGAAAAAGTATAACAAAATGATCCACCTCAACCTCCCTCTCCAGCTTCGGAAGTGAACAACGACACCAACAAAAATGAAGAAGAATAAGATGATTAGGATGCTTCACCATGACCCAAGCAATAACTACCTCGAGTTAGAGCAAGAATTGACAAGCATCTTCCCGTCAAAAAAATTCATGGCGATATCAAATCCGGGAGAATTACTCTCTCTGAATCTTGTTTGGCTAACTTTTGTGAGCATTACTCATTCATCTCTAGCATTGAGCCTATGAATATTGATGAAGCTCTTGAATACCCCGACTGGGTGAATGCCATGCACGATGAGCTACACGATTTCGAGAGAAACCAAGTGTGTACATTGGTTGAGAAGCCTAAGGATGAACAAAACATCATCAAAACCAAATGGGTGTTCTGAAACAAGCAAGATGAGGATGGACAAGTGATAACCCACAAGTATAGGGGATCGTTTGTAGCCTTCTTCGGTAATTAAAAGTGTCGAACCCAACAAGGAGCTAAAGGTAGAACAAATATTCCCTCAAGTTATTTCGACCACTGATACAACTCTACACACACTTGACGTTTGCTTTACCTAAAACAAGTATGAAACTATTTTGCGAGAATAAAACTATGAGTACTTTGCAAGAATAAAACTATGAATAAATTGCAAGGTAATAAAAGTGGATAACTTTTGTCAACAAGAAAATCATTTGTCCCTAGGCAATAGATAACAAGTACCGGTAATCATTCTTGTAATTCCATATGAGGGAGAGGCATGAGCTAACATACTTTCTCTACTTGGATCATATACACTTATGATTGGACCCCTAGCAAGCATCCGCAACTACTAAAGGTCATTAAGGTCATGAAACCCAACCATAGCATTAAGTATCAAGTCCTCTTTATCCCATACGCAACAACCCACCTACTCGGGTTTAAGCTTCCATCACTCTCGCAACCCACCATAAGCGAATCATGAACGTATTGCAACACCCTACAATGGGGATACCTCACGTTTGCGTGAGACAGAGGGCACCGTAGGACAGGGCCATAAATAAAATATACAATCATACCAACCAAGATCACGATTAACCCATAGGACAAAACGGATCTACTCAAATATCATAGGATAGCCAAATATCATTGGGAAATAATATATGGATTTGAGCACCATGTTTAAGTAGATATTACAGTGGGGAGAAGGGGTGTTACACGGCTGCATAGAGGGGGAGAGAGTTCGTGTTGACGGTAGCAAGATTGTTGATGTAGATCGCCGTCACGATCCTATAGCCCCGGCGGGCACTCCAGCGCCATGGGGAGAGAGGGGGAGAGAGCCCCGCTCCTTCTTCCTCTTCCTTGGCCTCCCCCTAGATGGGAGGAGAGTTCCCCCTCTAGTACATGGCCTTCATGGTGTTGGAGGGGCGGGATCCCCTCCGAGATTGGATCTCCCTCTTTGTTCTCTTCTGTTTCGCGTTCCCGAGATCTGGCCCTTCACCGTTTCTTAAATTCCCGGATATCCGTAACTCCAATTGCACTGAAATTTTTACATGACTTTTTTCCATAGATTATCTTTCTTGCACCAGAAGGGCCCCAACCGACCTTCGAGGAGGGCACAAGATACCTGGGCATGCCCTGGTGGTTGTGGTCACTATGGGGCCCCGTTTGCGTTGATTCCACCTCCCAAAAATCATAAATATTCCAAAATAATTCTGCTTAAATTTTTATCACATTTGGACTTGGTTTGATATGGATTTTCTGCGAAACAAAAAACATGCAACAAACAGAATCTGGCACTGGGCACTGGATAAATAGGTTAGACCAATAGATCATATAAAATGTTGCCAAAAGTATGTGGAAGTTGTATAATATTGGCATGAAACAATCAAAAATTATAGGTACGATGGAGACGTATCAGCATCCCCAAGCTTAATTCCTGCTCATCCTCGAGGAGGTAAATGAAAAAAATGATGTGGAATGCTACCTAGTATAAACTTGATCATATATCTAATCATGGCATGAATATTAAGACATGAGTGATTCAAAGCAATAGTCTATAATTTGACATAAAGACATCAATACTCAGGCATCCCAACAAACAATCATGTCTTTCAAAATATCAACGCTAAAGAAAGCTATCCCTACAAAATCACTTAGTCTTGTCATGCTCTATCTTCTTAACACAAAGTATTTATCATGCACAACCCCGATGACAAGCCGAGCAATTGTTTCATACTTTTTAACGCGCTTCAGCTTTTTCAACCCTCACGCAATACATGAGCGCAATCCATGGATATAGCAATATAGGTGGAATAGAGTATGATGATAGGGGTAAATATAGAGAGGACAAAAAAGTAAGAAAGTCTCAATCGATGCGGCTAACCATTGGTTATGGAGATGCCCATCAATTGATATCAATGCGAGGAGTAGGGATTGCCATACGACGGATGCACTAAGAGCTATAAGTATATGAAAGCTCAACATGAAAACTAAGTGGGTGTGCATCCACTACAAAAAAAAGACACATCCGTGACATTTTGGGCCGAACGAATTTTTTTCCTGTCATACATATGACACTTCTATGACGATAATTGTGACAAAACCCAGTATCATCATATATGTGGTGGGCTCGTACTTCTATGACAAAAAATCATGACATAAAATGGGCTTTTCATCCTGGGCGGGCCGGAGACGCAGCTGCATGACATTCTTTGGGCCGTCCATGACGGAAAAAACCGTGGTAGAAGCGAGGGCGAGGAAAATTTCGGGGAGTTCCCGGTTACGGTGGGAGGTCGGGGGCCGAGCGATGCTTGTTTCTCTCGTACACGTACGCGCGTGTGTGCGAGGTGTTGGCTCTAACTGAACCCGAGCGAGGCGTTGGGCTCTAACTGAACCCGAGCGATTGCACTGCAGGCTACGCGTTACTGAATCCGAGCGATCGATTCCTTCGCTACTGCTGCTAACTGAAGCCGATCGATGCTGCCTCTCT